>NC_057800.1:637482035-637498912 GCF_018294505.1 Triticum aestivum | reverse complement strand
TGGAGGCTGGATGAACAGGAGCCCGTGGAGGCTGGAGGAGGTGGACGGTAGCCCGTGGAGGCTGGAGGAGGTCGACGGTGGAGATGAACAGTATCCCGTGGAGTCCCATTTTGCGGTACGCCACACCCTTCCCGATGAACAGGACCCCCGTTTCGACTGTAGGAGGTCCGTTTCATCCGTTTTGCGGTACGCCACACCCCTTCCTGATCAACAGGACCCCTGTTTCGACCGTAGGAGGTCCGTTTCGTTCGTTTTGCGGTACGCCACACCCCTCCCGATCAACAGGACCCCCGTTTCGACCGTAGGAGGTCCGTTTCCTCCGTTTTGTGGTACGCCACACCCCTCTGGATCAACGGGACCCCGTTTCGAACGTAGGAGGTCCGTTTCCTCCGTTTTGCGGTACTCCAGGCCTCGTTTCCATCGCGTGTTCCGTCCAAGCCCTCCCGATGAACACGACCACGCATTCTGTTCCGACCCAGCCGGTTGGCTCCCACGCGTTCCATTGCCTCCCGATGAACACGACGCATTCTGTTGCCTCCCCATGAACACAACGCATTCCGTTGCCTCCCCATGAACAGGACGACGATGCTGTTTCTCCGTTCCGACGCAGCCATGTACACGAGCCCTGGCTGTACGTATGCGCGAGTAGGCGTTTGAGACCTAGCCCGTATGTACACACACGTGGCCGTATTTTCTTTCTTGCACCCTGGCCGCTGTATGTACGTGTACATGCTACGTGCGTGCCTCTACTTCCACCAGTATATATGTACGTACACGTTCGCGACCAGAATGACAAAGCTACGTACGCTTCGACCAGGTGGGTCCCGACTGTCAGGCACTTCCTTGCGTGCGAAGATGTAGCTGGTGGGTCCTAGCAGTCAGGGGGAAAACATTTTTTTCACGAAATATGGTGGCCCGTCCGGTGGGTCCCCGCTGTCAGGTGGAGGAATAATTATTTTGCACATAATAAGGAGGCACTTCCTTGCTGCGGCCGTGGAAGCTGTCAGCCTCTCCACGTACAGTCCACGTCCAATGGAAGTTGTTCCTTGACCACGTTGACCATGCAGCGCCGAGAGCACCAGGGCAGTGGACGACAGCGAGGCCTAGGAAGGGGACGACGCAGAGCTGGGGAAGACGCGGCAGTGGATGCCCACGCGTAGAGGAGTACGAGGGTTCATTGGTTCGCTGCGGTGTGAGGCTGCCACCGCTGCAGAATAACAGGGGGTGTGGGTGAGTAGAGGGATGGCCTGGACAGCGGTGGGAGTAGTAGGGGCGGTGAGGCCTCCGTCGCATTGCAGCCGGCCACGGGAGGCAGGAGCACGAGGCATGATCGGCGCTGGTTTGGGCGGCCGGAGCAAGAAGACCAGAGGTTGAAGAAGCACTACGGTCGTTGGATGGACATCGTACGGTCACTGGAGCTAGAATTGTGCATATTGACAAAGTTGACAAAGCCCACCGTCCCCGTCAACTTTGTCGGCCCACAAGTTAGCCTGCCACTATACTGGGTCCCAACTAATAGGGGGGTATTCATTTTTTGTGCGTAATAAGGAGGCACTTCATTGCGTGCGAAGATATAGCTGGTGGGTCCAAGCTGTCAGCGGCGGTAACGTTTTTTTTGCGAAATACAAAGGCCCTTTCGGTGGGTCCTGTTGGGGATCGTAGCAGAAATTCAAAATTTTCTACGCATCACCAAGATCAATCTATGGAGTAATCTAGCAACGAGGGGAAGGAGAGTGCATCTACATACCCTTGTAGATCGCTAAGCGGAAGCGTTCAAGTGAACGGGGTTGATGGAGTCGTACTCGTCGTGATCCAAATCACCGATGATCCTAGTGCCGAACGGACGGCACCTCCGCGTTCAACACACGTGCAGCCCGGTGACGTCTCCCATGGCTTGATCCAGCAAGGGGAGAAGGAGAGGTTGGGGAAGACTCCGTCTAGCAGCAGCACGACGGCGTGGTGGTGGTGGAGGAGCGCGGGACTCCAGCAGGGCTACGCCAAGCACTACGAGAGACGAGGAGGGAGAGGGGTAGGGCTGCGCCAACAGGGATATTGAATCGTATGTTGGGCTGCCCCTTTGCCTCCACTATATATAGGGGGAGAGGGAGGGTTGCACCCCCACCTAGGGTTCCCACCCCAAGGGGTGCGGCAGCCCTAGATCCCATCTAGGGTGGCGGCCACAAGGGGGAGAGGGGGAGGCGCACCTAGGGTGGGCCTTAGGGCCCATCTGCCCTAGGGTTTGCCCTCTTCCCCTCTTGGAGGTGCCTTGGGCCTTGGTGGGAGGCGCCCCAGCCCACCTAGGGGCTGGTCCCTTCCCACTATTGGCCCATGTAGGCCTCTGAGGCTGGTGGCCCACCTGGTGGACCCCCGGACCCCTTCGATGGTCCCGGTACACTACCGGTGATGCCCGGAACACTTCCGGTGGCCAAAACCATACTTCCTATATATCAATCTTTACCTTCGGACCATTCCGGAACTCCTCGTGACGTCCGAGATCTCATCCGGGACTCCAAACAACATTCGGTAACCGTGTACATACTTTCCCTATAACCCTAGCATCATCGAACCTTAAGTGTGTAGACCCTACGGGCTCGGGAGTCATGCAGACATGGCCGAGACAACTCTCCGGTCAATAACCAATAGCGGGATATGGATACCCATGTTGGCTCCCACATGCTCCACGATGATCTCATCTGATGAACCACGATGTCAAGGATTCAATCAATCCCGTATACAATTCCCTTTGTCTAGCGGTACGATACTTGCCCGAGATTCGATCGTCGGTATCCCGATACCTTGTTCAATCTCGTTACCGGCAAGTCTCTTTACTCGTTCCGTAACACATCATCCCGTGATCAACTCCTTGATCACATTGTGCACATTATGATGATGTCCTACCGAGTGGGCCCAGAGATACCTCTCCGTTTACACGGAGTGACAAATCCCAGTCTCGATTCGCGCCAACCCAACAGACACTTTCGGAGATACCTATAGTGAACCTTTATAGCCACCCAGTTATGTTGTGACGTTTGGCACACCCAAAGCACTCCTACGGTATCCGGGAGTTGCACAATCTCATGGTCTAAGGAAATGATACTTGACATTACAAAAGCTTTAGCAAACGAACTACACGATCTTGTGCTAGGCATAGGATTGGGTCTTGTCCATCACGTCATTCTCCTAATGATGTGATCCCGTTATCAACGACATCCAATGTCCATGGTCAGGAAACCGTAACCATCTATTGATCAACGAGCTAGTCAACTAGAGGCTTACTAGGGACATGGTGTTGTCTATGTATCCACACATGTATCTGAGTTTCCTATCAATACAATTCTAGCATGGATAATAAACGATTATCATGAACAAGGAAATATAATAATAACCAATTTATTATTGCCTCTAGGGCATATTTCCAACAGTCTCCCACTTGCACTAGAGTCAATAATCTAGTTCACATCGCCATGTGATTAACACTCACAGGTCACATCGCCATGTGACCAACATCCAAGAGTCTACTAGACTCAATGATCTAGTTCACATCACTATGTGATCAACACTCAAAGAGTTCTGGGTTTGATCATGTTATGCTTGTGAGAGAAGTTGTAGTCAACAGGTCTTGCCATATTCAGATCCCTATGTATTTCGCAAAACTTTATGTCATATCATAGATGCTGCTACCGCGTTCCACTTGGAGCTATTCCAAATTGTTGCTCCATTATACGTATCCGGTATCTCTACTCTAAGCTATCCGGATAGGTGTTAAGCTTGCATCGACGTAACTCTTTACGTCGAACTCTTTATCACCTCCATAACCGAGAAACATTTCCTCATTCCTCTAGGGATAATTTTGACCGCTATCTGGTGATCTACTCCTGGATCACCTTTGTACCCTCTTGCCAGACATGTGGCAAGGCACACATCAGGTGTGATACTCAGCATGGCATACCGTATAGAGCCTATGACAAGAGCATAGGGGACGACCTTCATCCTTCCTCTTTCTTCTGCCGTGGTCAATCTTTGAGTCTTACTCAACTTCGGACCTTACAACTCAGGTAAGAACCCCTTCTTTGACCGATCTATTTTGAACTCCTTCAAAAACATGTCAAGGTGTGCATTCTTTGAAAGTATCATCAGGCATCTTGATCTATTTCTATAGATCTTGATGCCCAATATGTAAGCAGCTTTATCCAGGTCTTCCTTTGAAAATCACTCTTCAAACAACCGTTTATGCTTTCCAGAAATTCTACATTATTTCAGATCAACAATATGTCATCCACATATACTTATCAGAAATATTGTAGTGCTCCCACTCACTTTCTTGTAAATACAAGTTTCTAGCAAACATTGTATAAACCTAAAAGCTTTGATCACTCCATCAAAACATATATTCCAATTCTGAGATGCTTGCTCTAGTCCATAGAAGGATTGCTGGAGCCAGCATACCTTTTAGCATCCTTAGGATCGACAAAACCTTTTATTGTATCACATACAACTTTTCTTACGAAAACTGGTAAGAAAACTTGTTTTGACATCCATCTGTCAGATTTCATAATCGAAAAATACATCTAATGCTAACATTATTCCGACGGACTTAAGCATCGCTACGGGTGAGAAATTTTCATCGTAGTCAACTCCTTGAACTTGTGAAAAGATTCTTTCCCACAAGTCGAGCTTCATAGATGGTAACATTACCGTCCACGTCTGTCGTCTTCTTAAAGATCCATTTATCTCAATGGCTTGCCCATCATCGGGCAAGTCCACCAAAGTCCATACTTTGTTCTGATACATGGATCCTATCTCGGATTTCATGGCTTCTAACCATTTGTCAGAATACGGGCCCACCATCGCTTCTCCATAGCTCGTAGGTTCATTGTTGTCTAACAACATGATATCCAAGACAAGATTGCCGTACCACTCAGGAGTAGTACATATCCTTGTCGACCTACTGGGTTCGATAGCAACTTGATCCGAAGCTTCATGATCACTATCATTAACTTCCTTTTCAACAGATGTAGGCTCCACAGAAAACATCTTTCTGTGTTGCATCACTCTCTGGTTGAAATAAAGGTTCGACAACCTCATCAAGTTCTATCTTCCTCCCACTCAATTCTTTCGAGAGAAACTCCTTCTCGAGAAAGGACCCGTTCTTAGCGACAAACAATTTGCCCTCGGATCTGAGATAGAAGGTATACCCAACTGTCACCTTTGGGTATCCTATGAAGATGTGTTTGTCCGCTTTGGGTTCGAGCTTCTCCGGCTGAAGCCTTAAGCATCGCAGCCCCAAACATTACGAAACGACAACTTTGGTTTCTTGCCAAACCAATGTTCACACGATGTCGTCTCAACGGACTTAGATGGTGTCCTATCTAAAGTGAATGCAACTATCTTTAACACGTAACCTCAAAATGAAAACGGTAGATCGGTAAGAGACATCATAGATCGCACCATATCTCATAAGGTTCGATTACGACGTCCGGACACACCATTACCCTGTGGTGTTCCAGGTGGCTTCAACTGTGAAACAATTCCACAATGTCTTAAGTGTTTGCCAAACTCATAACTCAGAAATTCTCATTGATCAGATCACAGGAATTTGATCTTCTTGTTACGATGATTCTTAACTTCACTCTAAAATCGCTTGAACTTTTCAAACGTTTCAGACTTGTGCTTCATTGAGTAAATATACCTATATCTACTCAAATCGTCAGTGAAGATGAGAAAATAGCGATATCCACCGCACGCTTCAATTCTCATTGGATCACACGCATCAACATGTATGATTTCCAACAAGTCACTTGCCCGTTTCATTGTACCTGATAACGGGGTCTTAGTCATCCTGCCCATGAGGCATGGCTCGCTGTGTCAAGTGATTCAAAATCAAGTGACTCCAAACATCCATCGACATGGAGTTTCTTCATGCATCTTACGCCAATATGACCTAAGCGACAGTGCCACAAGAAAGTGGTACTATCATTATTAACTCTACATCTTTTGGCGTGAACATGTGTATTACCACGACCGAGATTCAATGAACCATTCACATAGGGTGCATGACCATGAAAGGTATTATTCATGTAATCAGAATAACCATTATTCCCTAACTTAAATGAATAACCATATTGCAATGAACATGATCTAATCATATTCATGCTCAACGTAGACACCTGATAACATTTATCTAGGTTCAATACTAATCCCGAAGGTAGATGGAGTGTGTGATGGTGATCTCATCAACTTTGGAAACACTTCCAACACACATCATCACCTCGCCCTTAGCCAGTCTCCATTTAGTCCGTAGCTTTTGCTTCAAGTCACCATTAATAGCAACTGAACCGGTATCCAATACCCAGGTGCTACCAGGAGTACTAGTGAGGTACACATTAATAACACGTATATACTTTGTTGAAGTTACTAGCCTTCTTATCTACCATGCATTTGGGGTAATTCCGCTACCAGTGACCGTTCCCCTTACAATAGAAGCACTTAGTCTTGGGTTTGGGTTCAACCTTGGGTTCCTTCACTGGAGCGGCAACTGGTTTGCCATCCATGAAGTTTCCCTTCTAGCCCTTGCCCTTCTTGAAACCAGTGGTCTTGTTAAACCATCAACACTTGATGCTCCTTCTTGATTTCTACCTTTTGCGGTCTTAAGCATCGCGAACAGCTCTGGGATCAACTCCATCCCTTGCATGTCATAGTTCATCACGAAGATCTAGTAGCTTAGTGATAGTGTCTAGAGAACTCTATCAATCACTATGTTATCTGGAAGTTTAACTCCCACTTGATTTAAGTGATTGTAGCACCCAGACATTCTAAGCACATGCTCACTAGCCGAGCTATTCTCCTCCGTCTTGTTGGCAAAAGAACTTGTCAGAGGTCTCATACCTCTCAACACGGGCATGAGCCTGAAATCCAATTTCAGCTCTTGGAACATCTCATATGTTCTATGGCATTCAAAACGTCATTGGAATCCCGATTCTAAGCCGTAAAGTATGGTGCACTAAACTATCAAGTAGTCATCAGGATGTGTCCGTCAAGTGTTCACAACATCCACAGACGACGTTGTAGGGGTTTGCACATCGAGCGGTGTATCAAAGACGTAAGCCTTCTATGTAGCAGTGAGGACACTCCTCGGACTACAGACCTAGTCCGCATCATTGCTTACAATATCTTTCAACTTAATCTTTCTCTAGGAACGTATTGAAACAGGGAGCTATAGCGTGAGCTATTTATCTACAACATATTTGCAAAGACAATTTAGACTATGTTCATGATAATTGAGTTCATCTAATCAAATTATTTAATGAACTCCCACTCAGATAGACATCCCTCTAGTCATCTAAGTGAAACATGATCCGAATCGACTAGGTCGTGTCCGATCATCACGTGAGATGGACTAGTCATCAACGGTGAACATCTCATGTTGATCGTATCTTCTATACGACTCATGTTCGACCTTTCGGTCTTCCGTGTTCCGAGGCCATGTCTGTACATGCTAGGCTCGTCAAGTCAACCTAAGTGTATTGCGTGTGTAAATCTGGCTTACACCTGTTGTATTCGGACGTTAGAATCTATCACACCCGATCATCACGTGGTGCTTCGAAACAACGAACCTTCGCAACGGTGCACAGTTAGGGGAAACACCTTTCTTGAATTTTTAGTGAGGGATCATCTTATTTAAGCTACCGTCGTTCTAAGAAAATAAGATGTAAAACATGATAAACATCACATGCAATCAAATAGTGACATGATATGGCCAATATCATTTTGCTCCTTTTGATCTCCATCTTCGGGGCTCCATGATCATCGTTGTCACCAGCATGACACCATGATCTCCATCATCATGATCTCCATCGTCGTGTCTTCTTGAAGTTGTCTCGTCATCTATTACTTCTACTACTATGGCTAACGCTTTAGCAATAAAGTAAAGTAATTACATGACGTTTATGTTGACACACAGGTCATAAATAAATTAAGACAACTCCTATGGCTCCTGCTAGTTGTCATACTCATCGACATGCAAGTCGTGATTCCTATTACAAGAACATGATCAATCTCATACATCACATATATCATTCATCACATCCCTTGGCCATATCACATCACAAGGCATATGCTGCAAAAACAAGTTAGATGTCCTCTAATTGTTGTTGCAAGTTTTTACGTGGCTGCAATAGGTTTCTAGCAAGAACGTTTCTTACCTACGCCAAAACCACAACATGATATGCCAATTTCTATTTACCCTTCACAAGGACCCTTTTCATCGAATCCGATCCGACTAAAGTGGGAGAGACAGACACCCGCTAGCCACCTTATGCAACTAGTGCATGTCAGTCGGTGGAACCAGTCTCACATAAGCATACGTGCAAGGTCTGTCCGGGCCGCTTCATCCCACGATGCCACCGAATCAAGATAAGACTAGTAACGACAAGTAAATTGACAATATCGACGCCCACAACTGCTTTGTGTTCTACTCGTGCATAGAAACTACGCATAGACCTGGCTCATGATGCCACTATTGGGGATCGTAGCAGAAATTCAAAATTTTCTACGCATCACCAAGATCAATCTATGGAGTAATCTAGCAACGTGGGGAAGGAGAGTGCATCTACATACCCTTGTAGATACCTAGGTGGAAGCGTTCAAGTGAACGGGGTTGATGGAGTCATACTCGTCGTGATCCAAATCACCGATGATCCTAGTGCCGAACGGACGGCACCTCCGCGTTCAACACACGTGCAGCCCGGTGACGTCTCCCATGGCTTGATCCAGCAAGGGGAGAAGGAGAGGTTGGGGAAGACTCCGTCCAGCAGCAGCACGATGGCGTGGTGGTGGTGGAGGAGCGTGGGACTCCAGCAGGGCTTCGCCAAGCACTACGAGAGACGAGGAGGGAGAGGGGTAGGGCTGCACCAACAGGGAGATTGAATCGTATGTTGGGCTGCCCCTTTGCCTCCAATATATATAGGGGGAGAGGGAGGGCTGCGCCCCCACCTAGGGTTCCCACCCCAAGGGGTGCGGCATCCCTAGATCCCATCTAGGGTGGCAGCCACAAGGGGGAGAGGGGGAGGCGCACCTAGGGTGGGCCTTAGGGCCCATCTGCCCTAGGGTTTGCCCTCTTCCACTCTTGGAGGCGCCTTGGGCCTTGGTGGGAGGTGCCCCAGCCCACCTAGGGGCTGGTCCCTTCCCACTATTGGCCCATGTAGGCCTCCGAGGCCGGTGGCCCCACCTGGTGGACCCCCGGACCCCTCTGGTGGTCCCGGTACACTACCGGTGATGCCCGGAACACTTCCGGTGGCCAAAACCATACTTCCTATATATCAATCTTTACCTCCGGACCATTCCGGAGCTCCTCGTGACATCCGGGATCTCATCCGGGACTCCAAACAACATTCGGTAACCGCGTACATACTTTCCCTATAACCCTAGCGTCATCGAACCTTAAGTGTGTAGACCCTACGGGCTCGGGAATCATGCAGACATGGCCGAGACAACTCTCCGGTCAATAACCAACAGGCGGTATCTGCATACCCATGTTGGCTCCCACATGCTCCACGATGATCTCATCGGATGAACCACAATGTCAAGGATTCAATCAATCCCGTATACAATTCCCTTTGTCTAGCGGTACGATACTTGCCCGAGATTCGATCGTCGGTATCCCGATACCTTGTTCAATCTCGTTACCGGCAAGTCTCTTTACTCGTTCCGTAACACATCATCCCGTGATCAACTCCTTGATCACATTGTGCACATTATGATGATGTCCTACCGAGTGGGCCCAGAGATACCTCTCTGTTTACATGGAGTGACAAATCCCAGTCTCGATTCGTGCCAACCCAACAGACACTTTCGGAGATACCTGTAGTGAACCTTTATAGCCACCCAGTTACGTTGTGACGTTTGGCACACCCAAAGCACTCCTACGGTATCCGGGAGTTGCACAATCTCATGGTCTAAGGAAATGATACTTGACATTAGAAAAGCTTTAGCAAACGAACTACACGATCTTGTGCTAGGCTTAGGATTGGGTCTTCTCCATCACGTCATTCTCCTAATGATGTGATCCCGTTATCAACGACATCCAATGTCCATGGTCAGGAAACCGTAACCATCTATTGATCAACGAGCTCGTCAACTAGAGGCTTACTAGGGACATGGTGTTGTCTATGTATCCACACATGTATCTGAGTTTCCTATCAATACAATTCTAGCATGGATAATAAACGATTATCATGAACAAGGAAATATAATAATAAACAATTTATTATTGCCTCTAGGGCATATTTCCAACAGGTCCCTGATATCAGGTGGATGAATCATTATTTTGCGCGTAATAAGGAGGTATTTCCTTGCGTGCGGCCGTGGACCCAGCTGTCAGCCTCTCCACATATAGTCCACTTCAGATGCATGTCGGTCATTGACCACGTTGACGAGGCCGCGCCGAGAGCACCAGGGTGGTGGATGACGGCGAGGCCTAGGAAGGGAACGACACGGAGGCAGGGAAGACTCGGCAGTTGTTTCCCATGCGGAGGGGAGTATGATTGTACGAGGGTTTACTGGTTCGTCTGCCGTCGCCGGAGAATAACAGCAGGTGTGGGTGAGTAGAGGGATGGCTAGGCCAGCGATGTGAGTACGGTGGGGCGGTGAGGCCTGCGCGGCAGCAGAGCCCGCCGCGGGGAGGTGGGAGCAGGCAGTCCCATCGGCGCTTGTTTGAGCGGCTGGAGCAGGAAGAGCAGAGATTGAAGAAGCACGACGGCCGTTGGATGGCCATCCAACAGTCACTACTTGTGCATCAACCTTTTTTTAGGAAAGCCTCAAATCTATGGAAAACAACATACAACCCATCTGCCATTATTTCTAATAATTTACAGCCCATTTGCTAATTATTAAGGTTCTTTTGGAGCCCATATTCTTTTTGTTAGCATTATAGCCCATATTGTGGCCACGGTTAAAAAATTATATGAATTTTTGCATATTTCGGTGCGGTCCGAACTGTTTTTAGTCCCAAAATTTCGACTCACATTCAAACTGATTTTGAAAAAAAACGTATATCAATATAAAATCCAACAAATTCTCCATGCATAAAAATTAATGTAATTTAAAATCTCGAAATGAAAAAAAGATATTTGAAACTAATTGCTGGTTTGATGTGTTTTTAAAATGTATAGCCCATTTCTTATTACCGATGGGCCATTTTCTCGGCCAGCCGAATGAAAGCTCTCCTCGTCTTGAAAGATTTGCAGCCCAACAGGCCTGACAAAGCGACTTACTTGGCAAATCACAAAAAAACTGGGTTGTGGCTGTGGACCCAGCTGTCAGCCTCTCCACATACAGTACTCTTCCGATGGAATGTCGTTGACCACGCCGCGCCGAGAGCACCAAGGTGGTGGACGACGGTGAGGCCTAGGAAGGGGATGACACGGAGCCGGGGAAGAGGTGGCAGTGGATGCCCACGTGAAAAGGAGTACGACGGTTCACTGGTTCGGCCGTGGTGCGAGGTTGCCATCGCCGCAGGGCCTGGCTAGCGGTGAGAGTAGTAGGGGGCGATGAGGCCTCAACGGCAGCACAGCCGGCCACTGGAGGCAGGAGCAGGCAGTCTCCCCGGCGCTGGTTTGGGCGGCTGGTGCAAGAAGAGTAGCGATTGACGAAGCAACAGGACCGTTTGATTCAAATCCAACGGTTATTGCTGCAAGAATCGTTTGTTGACTAAGTTGACAAGCCCTGCGTACGCGTCAACTTAGTAGGCCCATAGGTCAGCCTCCCAACCGGTGCGCCCCAGATGTCAGTGGGAGGAATCATTTTTTTCGCGTAATAAGGAGGCAGTTGATTGCGTGCGGCCAGGCCAGCGGAGGGAGTAGGGTGGGCCGGGGAAGCCTGCGCGCCATCACAGTGGGCCACAAGAGGAGGGAGCAGGCAGTCCCGCCGGCGCTAGTTTAGGCGGCTGGAGCAGGAAGATCAGAGATTGAAGAAGCACGTCGGCCGTTGGATGGACATCCAACAGTCACTGCTGCTAGAATCGTGTGTTCACTGACAAAGCCTTGCGTAAACACGTCAGCCTCGAAATCTGTGGCATGTACAGCCCATTTGCTGTTATTTTTATAATTTTTACTCATTTTCTAATTCATATGGAATTTATTGCAGCCCGTTTTCCATTTTTAGAATTGCTGGCCATTTTCTGGTCAGTACCAGGGTCAAAAAATTAACTAAATATGTGGGAAATTTTGAAAATTCGCAAATTTTTGCTGGGGAACGAGATATTCTTAATCCAAAAATTAATAGCCATACTAAAACAAATTTAAAAATAAATTAGTACTATGTCATGTTAAATCCAATGAAATACGTATAAGATATCAGTGAAGAACAAAAACAAAAAAAGAAACTTATATCCCATTTGCTATAATTTTTTTTGGAATTTTCAACCCCTTTTGATATTACTTTTAACAAACATTGACCATACTCTTAAGCCAGGCCGGAATGCATCCCTCCTCGTCTTGAAAGATTTGCAGCCCAGTAATTCGGAGAAAACAAATAGGCCTAGCTTGGGTATTCTTCAAAAAGAAATACCGGGCTACCTATTTTCCCAAAGAACTGGTGCATGAGAATTTAGCTTTATTTATTTATTTATTTACCTATTTCTATTTAGGGGACCTTGAGCATGTACCTGGGCCGGATTCATGTGAGAGCCTCCCTTCCAGTTAATTATGGGCTTCTCTATTGGGCCTTCATTAGTGGGCTGCATGTTATCAACAAGTGGAAAATGTGTTCCGTACAAAAAATAGTATGCGCTACGTACGGTACGGGGCACTAAAGGATCGAACCGTGCAACGACCTCCAAAACATTGTGTTTGTCGTTCTAACAACACATTTATTCAACCAACAGACAAAATATACTAATGATTGTACATTGAAAACAGCAGCAGCAGCAACCAGGGCTGGGGGTGCAACAGAAGCACTAAGCGGGCCAGAAGAGTGAAGACGCAGCTCTCTCTTCCAAACCAAACATTAGCCATCATTACAAAAGGGCTACCAAAAAAGAACAAGTGTATGCATCAAACTAAATAAAGATCCGACTACACCAAGTGTACGCATCTAACTAACTGCCTCCGTTAGACGTTACTATTTATTAAGCTGTGGAGATTGGCTGACGGCTTGAACCAGATGGGTGCCTGACGGGGGAAACTTCGGCCAGCAGGTCAAAGTCTGATACTTGCGACCCTCTCTCCTACTTTGGGCTGCAGAGTGTGGCGACACATATCAGGGTATGGTGCATGCAGAGACGCATGGTACGCTGTGTACACACAGTTTTGCCTGATGAACGAAACCACGCTGCCATCATGATCCTTGCCGTCGGTTATCTCCTGGTTAATCGGATAATTCAGTCCGACAAACAGAGAGCGTGTACCAAGGCTACTTACGAGCCTCCAGTCAAAAATTCCTGAAGGCCCAGAGAAGCTGGGATCCTGCTCAAAGACCTTGCAGTGACTGTGATTGTATTCCGCGAAACAACACGTCCGGTACGTGCGAACGATCATCAATATTTCGCCGTCGTCTGATCGAGCCAGGAACCACCTGCAACTGCCATGCCGCTTTTGTTTGAAAGGTTCTGGGATTAGGAAGGGTAGGGACACCAGGCGGCCTACAACATCATATCAAGTTGGAGTCAAATAAAAAAGGGCTCTTGATTTAGTCAATCTTAAGAACAACATGTTATGAGCATGAATATTTTTTCAGCAAATGTTGACAGTAATATAAGCAAGCCATCATGATATCATAGGAAAGTAACTGTCGTGGTATTCTCACGGGGGGTGTGCAAGACGACATATGCCACAAGGCGGCTTCGTGTGAGGGCAAGACTGCTGCCGGAATATCCAGGGACGGGTATGCGAGTATCACGCGCTAGTTTACCCAGGTTCGGGGCTCTCCGGAGAGATAACACCCCTACTCCTGCATGTCTGAGTATATGTGGTATATCAGGTGCAGAGTTGCTCCTGGAGCTGTATCTCGGGCATGCGTGTCCATGGCCGAGTGGCCGTATGAACTAGTGGCCATGCATGTGTGTGTGCTAGCTAGCTATCTTGCTAGCTAGCATGCATGCGTGAGGCCTCCCCCCTGATGGATGGATGGAGCTAGCTTATATAGGGGTAGGCATGGGTGGTGGTAGCGTTGGTTGTAAGCTACCTTGGGTAGCTTATAAACCAAGCTATGTAGTGGCATGGTCTAGGCATGGTGCATGTCATGCTTGTCCCCTGGGGTACTTTATAAATCAGTATCTAGGGGACACAGTACACTGTAGATGACATCACGGTATGGTCGTCCCGTCGGTGTCTCGTCAGGCTGCAGTTGACTTCAGGCAATCGGCCTGGCGGAGGAGTCGGCAGCCAGCAGTCGGCCTGGTGGAGGAGTTGCCAGCCAGCAGTCGGCCTGGTGGAGCAGTCAGCAGCCAGCAGTCGGCAGCCAGTAGTCGGCCCGGTGGAGCAGTCAGCAGCCAGCAGTCAGCCGCCGGCCAGGTAGTTGGACTGAGGGGCTTTCCTAGCCCCGATGTCTTGATTTATTGTCTTGCCGTCTTCGGGGTATCCGTGTCCAATTACTCCGACAGTAGCCCCCAAGCCTCCGGGCAACTTGGCAAAGTTGGGCGGAGGTTTTTTGGCAAGTGTTCATGGAAATGATCATGAAAAAGACAAAGTTAGTTCACGCAGATATATCAAATGTTTGCTTTTAGCATTGCAAGTTTTATGCGGAGGGTGCCGACTCGGTTTCGTTCGAGCCCCCTTCAATCTTTTTCGTGTTCCCTCCGCCTTTTGGCTTGTGCTCTCGCTCGCCGGACAGCCGCTCTGCGGTTTGTGGCTGAGAGTGGGCCGCAAAGTGGAGTGTACAGTACTCAGACTCTGGGAGAGGATTTAACCGAGCAAATACTTGTAAAGGAAATGACCGGGTCGCCCGAACCGTTTTTCTTCCTAGACGTTTTTTGCATGGGTGGCCTCCAGCGTTCACTCTTGCTAGTCGGACAGCCGCTCTGCGGTCTGTGACTAAGAGTGGGCCTTTGGTACCGCGCACGGTACTAAGACGTCTGCGGGAACTAACGTCTCAGGCCAAGCGGCTAGTCCCCGGGCCAACTCTGGTTGGCGCCGGGGTGAACAGTGATGTAACTATAATAAAATGCGGAGATAGCCCCCGAGCATCGCTCGGGGTTACCCGTGCTCTTGTGGTGCAAAAAATATGCGGGTGAGGAACTCACACTGATTTTCGTGTAGTCGAGACGGAGGTTGAGCCTCCGGGTGCTCGAAGGGGTCCCGGCCGGTCAGGCTCGACCGGCCAGGCGGCGATGCATCTTGCAGCGCCTATCTTCTTCTTTTTCTCTTCTGCCGGCTGCTCGGAGCCGGACAAAACACTTCTCTTATTTGCAATCTTCCGTGGGGGCGCGCCAGCGCACCCACTGGGTGTAGCCCCTGAGATTCGGGCCGACTGCTGAGCAGTCGGACCGGATCTCCTGGTGACTATTCCGTCTTCTTCTTTGCGGGGGCGCGTCAGCGCACCCGCTGGGTGTAGCCCCCGAGATCTGGGCCGACTGCTGAGCAGTCGGGATGGATCTCCCGGCAACTACTTTGTTTTCTTCTTCACGGGGGCGTGTCAGCGCACCCGTTGGGTGTAGCCCCCGAGATCTGGGCTGACTACTGAGCAGTCGGGCCGGATCTCCTGGCAACTACCTTGTCTTTCTTCTTCTTCTCTTTGTCCGCCAACACAGCCGGACGGACACTTCTTATTCATCCGACTGGGCAGTCAGCACATTCTTCACAGCAGGTGGTCAGACGCTCATTCGGCAGTCAGACCCAATTTTCAGCCGGGTGCGGGCAGTCGGACGTGCATCTCCTTTTTTTCACAGCCGGCGTACTGTGCTGACCTCGCTAGCCTCCCTCTTTTCTCTTTTTTTGTCTTTTTCTTTTATCAACCGGCAGTAGAATGCACGGGCGCAGTAGCCGGCATAGGCAGCGGTCGGGAGCCGGCCAGCCGGCTGCAACAAGGACGTTGTTAGGCATGCCAGCCGGCCACACAGGCAGATGTGCGTGCATGTGTACCTGGCCACGCACAGCCGGACATGCATGTGCACCTGGCCACGCACAGCCGGACATGCATGTGTACCCGGCCGAGCATGCATGTATGTACCAGGTGAATCCGTACACACTTTTTTTTCTTTTTCAGCCGGCAGCAGCTCTTGAATTTTCTTTCTCCCCCAGGAAACCTCACGTTTCTTTTTTTTCACTTGGGAAGCCTGCCGCGAGGGCGTCTGCCGGGGCAACGACTGGAGAAGCAGCCAGCCGGCGCGGGCGCACAGAGATCTTCTCGAAAGGCGACGAGCTGGCGTGGGGCGACGCCAGACGGCTCGGGCACGGAACGGTGCGCTGGCCAGCAAGCGCGGGAGGTAGCAAGCCGGCCAGAACGGTGATGAGGCGCGCGGCAAGGCGTTCCTGGAGGCGAGTAGCCGGAGCGGGAGGGTGGTACGTGGCCAGCCGGATGCGAACAGGGAGCCACCGGGCCGGGAGCTGGCGAGGCCGAGAGGACGGTCGGGCAGAGGCCGGGTGCGGGTCGGAGCAGGTGGTCCAGCGAGCGGAGGGCCCAGCTTGGGGAACCCGGTGCGTGCAATAGCCGGAGCGGGGACCCGACTGGTGCTGGGATGAGCGCGGAGGCAGAAGGGGAGGCCGGCGCGACGTCGGGGGCGGGATCCGGCAGACGACCGACGCGCGGCTGTGGGGACGGGCGAGCGAAGGCGCACGGGGAGCGGACGAGCAGACGGAGCAGGCCCGCGGGGGCGGCCGGGAGCGGAGGTGGACATCGGCTGGGAGCGGCAACCCGGCGAACAGGCGCGTGGGAGCCGGCCGGCC
>NC_057800.1:637477220-637481489 GCF_018294505.1 Triticum aestivum | reverse complement strand
CGAGCCGACCACAGAGCGGGCGGGAGCCGGCCGGCCCAGCCGCAGCCAGCGCGGGAGTAGGCGGACGTGTGGCAGCCGGTCAGCGCAGGCACGGGAGGAGCCGGACGCGCACGTCGCGGATGGCCCGACGCGGCGCGCAGGGCGGCCGGAGTCCGTCAGGCGAGGCATTGCTGAGGGACGGCCCGCGGAGCAGGCAGGGCCGAGCGCGGAGAAGGCGCGATGCGCGGAGTCGGCAGTGGCGACCCAGCCGGTGTGGGACGTGGAGCGAGCCGAACCCGGCCAGGGGCAGAGCGCCGTCGGGGAGTTGGACGCGGTCGTGCTTGGGGAGGGAGGCGGTGTAGTGCTTGCCAGGTGGAGGAGGGGCCGGACTGGGCGGCAGCCGGCTGTTGGCGCAGGTCGGAGCAAGCGGGCGGGCGCGGTGGCCGGCTGGCGGCGAACCGGACGGGCCGGGCACTGAGGAGGCGCAGCCGACCGCGGCGCGGGCAAAAGCTAGCCAGGCAGTGGGGAAGCCGGCACGAGGCGGCCGGGCTCGTAGGAGCCGGCCGTGACGCGAAGACGGCAGGCTGTGCGAGGGATGGCAGCAGCGGCATGGAACAAGGCCCTCGGGCGCGAGTTGGCGGAGGCGTGAAATAGCCAGCAAGGTCAACGGGAGCAGCGGCGGGCTTAGTCTCTATTGTCTGACTGATGTATGGGTAGAGTATGGGCAATATCTGACTTGTGTATGGCTATGCTTTGACCATGTATGACTTGCATCTAGCTTGCTTGGATAAACAAAATATAGAGCGAAATTGCGCTTCGGCCGGAGCAAGGCACAACGCGAAGGGGAGCAGACGCGAGCGGCGCGTGGATGGACGCGGCCGGCCGAAACGAAGCATCGCGCGCGACGCGCGCACGCACGGATGGACGGCCGGCGTTGCGTTGGTGAAGATGAAGATGGCGAAGCCGACGGCAAGGACGCGCCGTCCCGCACGGCCGCTCCGGGGGCGGGTCGAAGTCGAGCCCCCAAGCGCTACCGGAGAGACGGCGCGACGTCGCGGCGGAGATGACGAAGATGGTCCCGCCCGGACTGCGAAACTAGCAGCAGCGCGGTAGCATCGTACCGCCCCACGGTGGGCGCCAAATGTCGTGGTATTCTCACGAGGGGTGTGCAAGACGACATATGCCACAAGGTGGCTTCGTGTGAGGGCAAGACTGCTGCCAGAATATCCAGGGACGGGTATGCGAGTATCACGCGCTAGTTTACCCAGGTTCGGGGCTCTCCGGAGAGATAACACCCCTACTCCTGCATGTCTGAGTATATGTGGTATATCGGGTACAGAGTTGCTCCTGGAGCTGTATCTCGGGCATGCGTGCCCATGGCCGAGTGGCCGTATGAACTAGTGGCCATGCATGTGTGTGTGTGTGCTAGCTAGCTATCTTGCTAGCTAGCATGCATGCGTGAGCCCCCCCCTGATGGATGGATGGAGCTCGCTTATATAGGGGTAGGCATGGGTGGTGGTAGCGTTGGTTTCAAGCTACCTTGGGTAGCTTACAAACCAAGCTATGTAGTGGCATGGTCTAGGCATGGTGCATGTCATGCTTGTCCCCTGGGGTACTTTATAAATCAGTACCTAGGGGACACAGTAACTGTAGATGACATCATGGTATGGTCGTCCTGTCGGTGTCTCGTCAGGCTCAAGTTGACTTCGGGCAGTCGGCCTGGCGGAGGAGTCGGCAGCCAGCAGTCGGCCTGGTGGAGGAGTCGCCAGCCAGTAGTCGGCCTGGTGGAGCAGTCAGCAGCCAGCAGTCGGCAGCCAGCAGTCGGCCCGGTGGAGCAGTCAGCAGCCAGCAGTTAGCCGCCGGCCAGGTAGTTGGACTGATGGGCTTTGCTAGCCCCGATGTCTTGATTTATTGTCTTGCCGTCTTCGGGGTATCCGTGTCCAATTACTCCGACAGTAGCCCCCAAGCCTCCGGGCAACTTGGCAAAGTTGGGCGGAGGTTTTTTGGCAAGTGTTCATGGAAATGATCATGAAAAAGACAAAGTTAGTTCACGAAGATATATCAAATGTTTGCTTTTAGCATTGCAAGTTTTATGCGGAGGGTGCCGACTCGGTTTCGTTCGAGCCCCCTTCAATCTTTTTCATGTTCCCTCCGCCTTTTGGCTTGTGCTCTCGCTCGCCGGAGAGCCGCTCTGCGGTCTGTGGCTGAGAGTGGGCCGCAAAATGGAGTGTACAGTACTCAGACTCTGGGAGTGGATTTAACCGAGCAAATACTTGTAAAGGAAACGATCGGGTCGCCCGAACCGTTTTTCTTCCTGGACGTTTTTCGCATGGGTGGCCTCCAGCATTCACTCTTGCTAGTTGGACAGCCGCTCTGCGGTCTGTGACTAAGAGTGGGCCTTTGGTACCACGCACGGTACTAAGACGTCTGCGGGAACTAACGTCTCTGGCCAAACGGCCAGCCCCCAGGCCCACTCTGGTTGGCGCTGGGGTGAACAGTGATGTAACAAAAATAAAATGCGGAGATAGCCCCCGAGCATCGCTCGGGGTTATCCGTGCTCTTGCGGTGCAAAAAATATGTGGGTGAGGAACTCACACTGATTTTCATGTAGTCGAGACGGAGGTTGAGCCTCCGGGTGCTCGAAGGGGTCCCGGCCGATCAGGCTCGACCGGCCAGGCGGCGATGCATCTTGCAGCGCCTATCTTCTTATTTTTCTCTTCTGCCGGCTGCTCGGAGCCGGACAAAACTCTTCTCTTATTTGCAATCTTCCGTGGGGGCGCGCCAGCGCACCCACTGGGTGTAGCCCCCGAGATTCGGGCCGACTGCTGAGCAGTCGGACCGGATCTCCTAGCGACTATTCCGTCTTCTTCTTTGCGGGGGCGCGTCAGCGCACCCGCTGGGTGTAGCCCCCGAGATCTGGGCCGACTGCTGAGCAGTCGGGACGGATCTCCCGGCAACAACTTTGTTTTCTTCTTTGCGGGGGCGCGTCAGCGCACCCGCTGGGTGTAGCCCCCGAGATCTGTGCCGACTGCTGAGCAGTCGGGCCGGATCTCCTGGCAACTACCTTGTCTTTCTTCTTCTTCTCTTTGTCCGCCAACACAGCCGGACGGACACTTCTTATTCATCCGACTGGGCAGTCAGCACCTTCTTCACAGCAGGTGGTCAAACTCTCATCCGGCAGTCAGACCCAATTTTCAGCCGGGTGCGGGCAGTCGGACATGCATCTCCTTTTTTTCACAGCCGGCGTACTGTGCTGACCTGGCCGGCCTCCCTCTTTTCTCTCTTTTTTTGTCCTTTTCTTTTATCAACCGGCAGTAGAATGCACGGGCGCAGTAGCCGGCCTAGGCAGCGGTCGGGAGCCGGCCAGCCGGCTGCAACGAGGACGCTGTTAGGCATGCCAGCCGGCCACACAGGCAGATGTGCGTGCATGTGTACCTGGCCACGCACAGCCGGACATGCATGTGCACCTGGCCACGCACTGCCGGACATGCATGTGTACCCGGCCGAGCATGCATGTATGTACCAGGTGAATCCGTACACACTTTTTTTCTTTTTCAGCCGGCAGTAGCTCTTGACTTTTCTTTCTCCCCCAGCCGACCTCAGGTTTCTTTTTTTCACTTGGGAAGCCTGCCGCGAGGGCGTCTGCCGGGGCAACGACTGGAGAAGCAGCCAGCCGACGCGGGCGCACAGAGATCTTCTCGGAAGGCGACGAGCTGGCGTGGGGCGACACCAGACGGCTCGGGCACGGAACGGTGCGCTGGCCAGCAAGCGCGGGAGGCAGCAAGCTGGCCAGAACGGTGATGAGGCGCGCGGCAAGGCGTTCCTGGAGGCGAGTAGCCGGAGCGGGAGGGTGGTACGTGGCCAGCCGGCTGCGAACGGGGAGCCACCGGGCCGGGAGCTGGCGAGGTCGAGAGGACGGCCGGGCAGAGGCCGAGTGCGGGTCGGAGCAGGTGGTCCAGCAAGCAGAGGGCCCGGCTTGGGGAACCCGGTGCGTGCAGCAGCCGGAGCGGGGACCCGACTGGTGCTGGGATGAGCGCGGAGGCGGAAGGGGAGGCTGGCGCGACGTCGGGGGCGGGATCCGACAGGCGACCGACGCGTGCGAGAGGCGCAGACGCGCGGCTGTGGGGACGGGCGAGCGAAGGCGCACGGGGAGTGGACAAGCAGCCGGAGCCGGCCCGCGGGGGCGGCCGGGTGCGGAGGTGGACGTCGGCTGGGAGCGGCAACCTGGCCAACAGGCGCGTGGGAGCCGGCCGGGCGAGCGAGGAGGCGGCCAGATGCGGGCGATGTCGG
>NC_057800.1:637254209-637476658 GCF_018294505.1 Triticum aestivum | reverse complement strand
AGCCGGTGCGGGATGTGGAGCGAGCCGAACCCGGCCAGGGGCAGAGCGCCGTCGGGGAGCTGGAGGCGGTCGTGCTTGGGAAGGGAGGCGGTGTAGTGCTCGCCAGGTGGAGGAGGGGCCGGACCGGGCGGCAGCCGGCTGTTGGTGCAGGTCGGAGCAAGCGGGCGAGCGCGGTGGCCGGCTGGCGGCGAACCGGACGGGCCGGGCAGTGAGGAGGCGCAGCCGGCCGCGGCGCGGGCAAAAGCCAGCCAGGCAGTGCGGAAGCCGGCACGAGGCGGCCGGGCTCGTAGGAGCCGGCCGTGACGCGAAGACGGCAGGCTGCGCGAGGGATGGCAGCAGCGGCATGGAACAAGGCCCTCGGGCGTGAGTTGGCGGAGGCGTGACATAGCCAGCGAGGTCAGCGGGAGCAGCGGTGGGCTTAGTCTCTATTGTCTGACTGATGTATGGGTAGAGTATGGGCAATATCTGACTTGTGTATGGCTATGCTTTGACCATGTATGACTTGCATCTAGCTTGCTTGGATAAACAAAATATAGAGCAAAAGTGCGCTTCGGCCGGAGCAAGGCACAACGCGAAGGGGAGCAGACGCGAGCGGCGCGTGGATGGACGCGGCCGGCCGAAACGAAGCATCACGAGTGGCGCGCGCGCGCACAGACGGACGGCCGGCGTTGCATTGGTGAAGACGAAGATGGCGAAGCCGACGGCGAGGACGCGCCGTCCCGCACGGCCGCTCCGAGGGCAGGTCGAAGTCGAGCCGCCGAGCGCTACTGGAGAGACGGCGCGACGCCGCGGCGGAGATGGCGAAGATGGTCCCGCCCGGACTGCGAAACCAGCAGCAGCGCGGTAGCATAGTACCGCCCCACGGCGGGCGCCAAATGTCGTGGTATTCTCACGGGGGGTGTGCAAGACGACATATGCCACAAGGTGGCTTCGTGTGAGGGCAAGACTGCTGCCGAAATATCCAAGGACGGGTATGCGAGTATCACGCGCTAGTTTACCCAGGTTCGGGGCTCTCCGGAGAGATAACACCCCTACTCCTGCATGTCTGAGTATATGTGGTATATCGGGTACAGAGTTGCTCCTGGAGCTGTATCTCGGGCATGCGTGCCCATGACCGAGTGGCCGTATGAACTAGTGGCCATGCATGTTTGTGTGTGTGTGTGCTAGCTAGCTATCTTGCTAGCTAGCATGCATGCGTGAGCCCCCCCCCCCCTGATGGATGGATGGAGCTAGCTTATATAGGGGTAGGCATGGGTGGTGGTAGCGGTGGTTGTAAGCTACCTTGGATAGCTTACAAACCAAGCTATGTAGTGGCATGGTCTAGGCATGGTGCATGTCATGCTTGTCTCCTGGGGTACTTTATAAATCAGTACCTAGCGGACACAGTACACTGTAGATGACATCACGGTATGGTCGTCCCGTCAGTGTCTCATCAGGCTGCAGTTGACTTCGGGCAGTCGGCCTGGCGGAGGAGTCGGCAGCTAGCAGTCGGCCTGGTGGAGGAGTCGCCAGCCAGCAGTTGGCCTGGTGGAGCAGTCGGCAGCCAGCAGTCGGCAGCCAGCAGTCGGCCCGGTAGAGCAGTCAGCAGCCAGTAGTCAGTCGCTGGCCAGGTAGTTGGACTGAGGGGCTTTGCTAGCCCCGATGTCTTGATTTATTGTCTTGCCGTCTTTGGGGTATCCGTGTCCAATTACTCCGACAGTAGCCCCCAAGCCTCCGAGCAACTTGGCAAAGTTGGGCGGAGGTTTTTTGGCAAGTGTTCATGGAAATGATCATGAAAAAGACAAAGTTAGTTCACGCAGATATATCAAATGTTTGCTTTTAGCATTGCAAGTTTTATGCGGAGGGTGCCGACTCAGTTTTGTTCGAGCCCCTTTCAATCTTTTTCGTGTTCCCTCCGCCTTTTGGCTTGTGCTCTCGCTCGCCGGACAGCCGCTCTGCGGTCTGTGGCTAAGAGTGGGCCGCGAAGTGGAGTGTACAGTACTCAGACTCTGGGTGTGGATTTAACCGAGCAAATACTTGTAAAGGAAACGACCGGGTCGCCCGAACCGTTTTTCTTCCCGGACGTTTTTCGTGTGGGTGGCCTCCAGCGTTCACTCTTGCTAGTCGGACAGCCGCTCTGCGGTCTGTGACTAAGAGTGGGCCTTTGGTACCGCACACGGTACTAAGACGTCTGCGGGAACTAACGTCTCAGGCAAAGCGGCCAGCCCCCGGGCCAACTCTGGTTGGCGCCGGGGTGAACAGTGATGTAACTATAATAAAATGCGGAGATAGCCCCCGAGCATCGCTCGGGGTTATCCGTGCTCTTGCGGTGAAAAAAATATGCGGGTGAGGAACTCACACTTATTTTCGTGTAGTCGAGACGGAGGTTGAGCCTCCGGGTGCTCGAAGGGGTCCCGGCCGGTCAGGCTCGACCGACCAGGCGGCGATGCATCTTGCAGCGCCTATCTTCTTCTTTTTCTCTTCTGCCGGCTGCTCGGAGCCGGACAAAACTCTTCTCTTATTTGCAATCTTCCGTGGGGGCGCGCCAGCGCACCCACTGGGTGTAGCCCCCGAGATTCGGGCCGACTGCTGAGCAGTCGGGCCGGATCTCCTGGCGACTATTCCGTCTTCTTCTTTGCGGGGGCGCGTCAGCGCACCCGCTGGGTGTAGCCCCCGAGATCTGGGCCGACTGCTGAGCAGTCGGGACGGATCTCCTGGCAACTACTTTGTTTTCTTCTTCGCGGGGGCGCGTCAGCGCACCCGCTGGGTGTAGCCCCCGAGATCTGGGCCGACTGTTGAGCAGTCGAGCCGGATCTCCCGGCAACTACCTTATCTTTCTTCTTCTTCTCTTTGTCCGCCAACACAGCCGGACGGACACTTCTTATTCATCCGACTGGGCAGTCAGCACCTTCTTCACAGCAGGTGGTCAGACGCTCATCCGGCAGTCAGACCCAATTTTCAGCCGGGTGCGGGCAGTCGGTCGTGCATCTCCTTTTTTTCACAGCCGGCGTACTGTGCTGACCTGGCCGGCCTCCCTCTTTTCTCTTTTTTTGTCCTTTTCTTTTATCAACCGGCAGTAGAATGCATGGGCGCAGTAGCCGGCCTAGGCAGCGGTCAGGAGCTGGCCAGCCGGCTGCAACGAGGACGCTGTTAGGCATGCCAGCCGGCCACACAGGCTGATGTGCGTGCCAGTGTACCTGACCACGCACAGGTGGACATGCATGTGCACCTGGCCATGCATGGTCGTCCTGTCGGTGTCTCGTCAGGCTGCAGTTGACTTCGGGCAGTCGGCCTGGCGGAGGAGTCGGCAGCCAGCAGTCGGCCTGGTGGAGGAGTCGGCAGCCAGCAGTCGGCCTGGTGGAGCAGTTAGCAGCCAGCAGTCGGCCTGGTGGAGCAGTCAGCAGCCAGCAGTCGGCAGCCAGCAGTCGGCAGCTAGCAGTCGGCCTGGTGGAGCCATCAGCAACCAGCAGTCAGCCGTCGGCCAGGTAGTTGGACTGAGGGGCTTTGCTAGCACCGATGTCTTGATTTATTGTCTTGCCGTCTTCAGGGTATCCGTGTCCAATTACTCCGACAGTAACATACTGCTGTAACAGCCGTTTGTAGCGATGACTGGAGTAGGCCAGCAATACGTCCAGCCATAGAAGGAGTCGACAGTGTAAATGAAGCTCTTGTGTTCAATGGCATCATAGAACCATTGAGGATGTATGATCCTGCAATGGACGTGCAGATTTATCCACTTACCGCAGTGACCTGTCAGATAGGCGACACCGCGGTTGAAGAACGCAATTAGCCCGAAGTCTTTATAATTCGCAGATCTTGTGGGCACTTGGCAGATTACAACCTTGAGCAAATAAAACTTGGTATCATGTTGGCTACTATAAGATTCCGAGTATTCTGGGCCGCGGTGCCAAAGCAGTGCAGTGTTAATCGAAGGAAGGGGGATCAATCGCTGGGTGTAGACCTCCACGAGCATCCAGCTGCCGCGACCATCGACGAGAACCATCCAAGACGTGTTCATGCCGACCCAGTACATACTGTTAATGTAGTTGAGGCTGACGGGGATCGGATCGCAGTCAAGGGGGTTGATGCTCGCCACCCTACGATCGTTATGCTGCGTGACACGCCGTTTCTGAAGATCAGGCGGCATCAGCAAGCAAGGAGCTGGCTTAAAAAGCTTCGGCCTGAGGGCTTTGAGTAAACGGTCCAACCCCGACGAGCACGCGGCGAGCGGCATGGTACTGAGATTGTCCACACGCGAAACAATGATCTTGATTACCTCTGTGGGGAGCGAATTCCAGCCACTCTTTTGGCGGACGCTGCTCAGTTCTGCCATTGTTAGTGCTTGGGTTTCGGACGAGGGGGGGAGGCGCCTTAGCGGGGATGGAAGATTGGACGAGATTATTTGCGGACAAAGATGGAGAAGCGAATATGTGCTGCAGGAAGTGGACAGGTGATGATGACTACAACACGCCGCTTGACTTACGAGACACATACCATCAGCGTAGGGTCATGTCGATGCCAGACAACTTGCTTGAGTGATCACAGTACTGGTACTCCCTACAGTGCTATGAACTAACTTGCTTGAGTACAGTAGTAGAGTAGGACTCTGCTCTACTACTAACACCGGAGGAGTAGTATATTCTAATCTAAAATAGTTACAAACTTCAATGCCCGAGTGTGGAACGACTACGAACCGTGCTCAAAGACCGTGTCTATGTGGTGTTTGGACATTGGCAACAACCTCAACGCCAACGGTGCTGCTCCCGTTGCACCGTATGTGTTTCTGTCCTTCCTGTTCGAAATCGCTCAATGTAATTCGCTGTCTAAGCATGTGGAGACTTCCATGCAGGATCTTGCTCTATTGGAGTATCGCACATGAATAAAAGTGTATCCGTTTATGGTTTAGTCTAGAATCTTCCATGTATGAATTTTTACTACAATACTGGTGAAAGACTTACGATGAACCATTTCTTACATCTCCTCTGCCCGCTTGCAAGTCATACTGATTTAATCCCTCCGTCTAGGTGTAAAGGGCATGGTTAATATTACTTAATAGTATAGCCAATTGTTGACTATAAGAAAGTGCCATGTCATCTGTAGCCAACATGTATAACAATCGATACTCAAAAACTAATTCTTAAAGATCATTTCTTGCAAAGCACAATAAGTGTTATTTCTTCACAAGTTTTGGATGCAGGTTGAACAGTTGAACGCTTTTGTTTGCAAAAGATACCTTTTTATCTATTTCACCTGGATGTTTGTGAGCTCTAGAGATGAAATAATATCCGAAGAAACATATCGATACCCGTTACACATGAGATGACCCCCACATCCTTTGTCAAAATAAACAACTCCCCGATCAATGCATTTCACTCTTCGGTGCAACGCACGGGCACCTTACTACTATAGATTAGTACAACCAAAAATTTAACTAACATTATATATAGTACGATAAATATGCTGATGCATGTCACCTAAAATTATATCATTCAAAACTATGTTCAAATACAAATCCAACAATATAGTTTTTGTTGACATGCACTAACATTTGGTCAGTTAAATCTTCAGTCAAATTCAATGGGGGACTAATAAACAACGACCGATGTAGTACAAGTGTAGAGGGCAGCGCTGCACTGGAGTCTCACCTCTCACCCCGCTCGTGACACGGCAGTAAAGCCATCATATCACAAAACCCAACCACTCCAAGTAATAAGTGGCCTGGTAAAATAAACGGACAAGCAACCATCACATCCCTCCGTCTTTTTTGCATTTCATCTCTCTACATTTACTTTCTCCGGTTCATCTCGCACACTCGATCCCTAGCTACTACTCTTAGGGCCAGTTCTTTTGGCGGCTTCCCCAGCTTTTCCCACAAGACTAGTCATAGTGGAGAGTACTACTCATTTATTTGGGCTTCTAAACTACTACTCTGTCCTGGTTTATTCCTCACCATTGTAATTTCTGCTAAATTTTGACCAATGATTTAACTGGTTTATTCCTCACCATTGTAATCCCTCCGTCTAGGTGTGTAAGTCATCTTACGAAAACCAAATAATCCCAAAACACTTAGGCACGGTGCATTAACTTCTACCTCGTTTCTTGTTTCTTAACATATCAACCAATAAGAGATAAAGAGTGTGCATGCTTTTAATGACTTGAGATATCAAACATGACATGCAGTGGTCAGTTCATTGCATGCAATACTATTAATTAGCAAATAAACATTACCGTTTCTCATTTTCTACTCCTCCTTGGTCACGGTGCATAGCCTAAGATGACTTACTCACCTAGACAGATGGAGTAGTGCATGTGACATGCACTAACATTTCATTAGTTAAATTTATGATCAAAATTTGACACAGACTACAATGGGGACCAATAAACCAGGACGAAGGTAGTAGTTATGGGATTACTAATCTAGAAGCCTAAAAGAACTGGCCCCTGGTACTCCTACTACTAGTAGTAGTACTCAAGTTGGAATTCCAATTGCACGGCACAACTTGTTAGCCAAAAAATTCGATATAGGGTGTAGGAAGCGGTTTGGGAATTTGCATGCCTTTCCAGCCCGTGAGATACTCCGTACAAAGTACGACAGAGAAATAACCACAGAGAAGGAAGCTAAAAGTAAACAATCAAACGAGCATTTTTGCATTTGCTTTGCATTGAATCGTTTCACAAGCTTGACTAGTGCCGTTTTTTACGTTTACAAAAACCGCATCATAATGATAAAACGTGCATTTGCACGTACATAAGTAATAGTAGTACTCCCTCCGTCTAGGTGTATAAGTCTTCCCTCCTTGTTGGCCACGGTGCACAACCAAAGATGACTTATTGACCTGGACGGAGGGAGTAGCACAGCCTGCAAGCATATATAGAGAGAGACGTGTAGTGCGATAGTATATAGTAAAGTTTGTGCTATATGCACGTACTTGCAAAATGCGTACGAATACACAAGGTTTCCAAACTTTCCCTTTTACATACTTAATTAAGGACGCTAAAAATTCCTGAATGTTCAGGATTTATCATTTGCGTCCCAAAACTAATGAGATCGCCTTACGAAACAAAAATTATACTCCTCTTAAAAGCCACGACGCTCGCAGGAGCGCTTGTGGTGCGCCACAAGTGCCCTGGTGCGCAGCCGTTTCCCAGCGCGCCGACACAACGCCTCTTCCTCAGCCTCGCAACTCGCGAGGTGCTGATTGGTGGCTTGCCGGCGGGCGAGCGCGATCTCACCGGTGTGGTGATTCGGCGCCAACAGGTACTCCTCCTTGCTGGAAGCATGCACCCGGTGCACGTACCGCCAAGCGTAGATGAGGCGCTTGGGCCCGACTGCACTCAGTGCGTCGGCACGGGTGAGGGAGTCCTGGATTAGGGGGTGTTCGGGTAGCCGGACTATACCTTCAGCCGGACTCCAGGACTATGAAGATACAAGATTGAAGACTTCGTCCCGTGTCCGGATGGGACTTTCCCTGGCGTGGAAGGCAAGCTTGGCGATGCGGATATTCAAGATCTCCTACCATTGTAACCGACTTTGTGTAACCCTAACCCTATCCGGTGTCTATATAAACCGGAGGGTTGTAGTCCATAGGCAATCAACTCCATACACAACAATCATACCATAGGCTAGCTTCTAGGGTTTAGCCTCCTTGATCTCGTGGTAGATCTACTCTTGTACTACCCATATCATCAATATTAATCAAGCAGGACGTAGGGTTTTACCTCCATCAAGAGGGCCCGAACCTGGGTAAAACATCGTGTTCCCTGCCTCCTGTTACCATCCAGCCTAGACGCACAGTTCGGGACCCCCTACCCGAGATCCGCCGGTTTTGACACCGACATTGGTGCTTTCATTGAGAGTTCCTCTGTGCCGTCACAATCAGGAAGGATGCCTCCTCCCGTCTTTAAAGACGGTGCCATTGCTAAGGGAGCCTTGGCTGTCGGCCAAACCCTCCGGCTAGGTGGTTTTCTTATGACCGCCTGTTCGGCTGTTGCGCCGACGGTGACCTCTCGGGTCATCAAAAGCAACCTACATGTCAGCTCGGAGCTCGTTGAGCAGCTAGATCCAATGGAGCTCTCTTCCGTAAACGAGCTCTTGGATCGCATCGCCGCCCTGGGGGTCGCTACGGATTACGACCAGGTTGGGCTTAAACCCGATCTAAGAGAAATTAACTCTCCCCAAGTCACCCACCACGTTGTCGTGGTAGAGACGCAGTGCGGCGACCCTTCATCTATTTTAAGGACTAGCTACGTCCGAATTCCCGACCCCTCCAAGTCGGATACCCGCGGAGGGGGAGATGTAACTCAAGACCTGAGCTTAGGATCAGGCAACGGGCCAGATTCACTGGACAACATCCAAGAATCCGAACTTCAGAGTTTGGAAACTCTTTGGCCTTCGAATCTTGGATTGGGTGAGGTTTCAGATTCAACGACACCCGCCCACCTGATCATAAGCGATCTCTCCCAAATCAGGCAGAGGCCCGAGGAAACAGTACATCATTACTGCGCCAGATTCCTCCTGGTTATGAACAGGATAAAGGATTGCCGCGAGGAAGAAGCAATCTCAATTTTCTGCAGTAATTGCACGGACAAGGGAATCCTTAACACCGTAAGTCGTCGTGATATCACACGCTTCGCTGACTTGGCGTCCATAGTACAAAAATACTGTGCGATGGAAAGCGCCTGGAAAACTGAAATAATTTTTTGGGATAATCCGGCCTTGAATAGTAATCACGTCCGAACTAAGAGGGTGCATTATCACAGGACACCCGGGATAAACACCAAAAAGCCAAAACCCTCTACAGGGCATGGAACCATACTGGAAAGATGGCTTGATGGACCCTGTAGAATTCACAGTACAGAGGACGCCACACCAACTCACAGCCTTAGAGCATGTTGGATACTCCGGCAGGTGGCCAAAATCGGCGAGGACCTCTTAATTCCGGAGGCCGCAGAAAGCCAGCCCAAGGACACCAGTACCGTTCTCACAGTCTTCGAGACTTTCGCATCAAACAATGTGCGAAAAAGAACACTCCGCAGCCTCGCCGAAGTCTATCAAGTTGCAACAATAAATCCATGGAGCGACACTGCCATTACCTTCAATGCAAGTGATGAACCTAGGTTCCGAACAGCCCGAGCCCGAGCTCATAGTGGACGGCTTTCGCCTCACCAAGGTGCTCATGGATGGAGGCAGCGGACTGAACCTCATTTATGAGGAAACCCTTCAAAAAATGGAAATAGACTGGAACCGCGTCGAGCGAAGCAGCACAACCTTTAGAGGAATAATCCCCAGTCGGGAAGTGCGCTGCACAAGAAAAATCACACTAGATGTGGTGCTCGGCACGCCGGATAATTACAGGTCCGAAGAAGTCACGTTTCAGGTGGCCCTGTTCAAAAGCGGATATCACGCTTTACTAGGGCGGGAAGCATTCACAATCTTCCAAGCAATACCCCATTACGGGTACATGAAGCTTAAGATGCCCGGGTCGAACGGAATTATGACTCTAGCTAGTGATCCGGACATAGCACTCCGCGCCGAAAACAAGACGGCCGCATTAGCCCTTGAGGCACTATCCGAAGCCTTAGCGGCCGAGGAACTGACTGCGCTGCGCTCCACGGTTAACAGGGATGATGTGATACTCGACAAGAGATCCAAATCCACATCCTTCAAGCCAGCTGACGAAATAGTCAAATTCCAGGTCCATCCAACGGACCCCAATAAAACAGCTTCCATCAGGGCATGACTGAACCCTGATGTAGACGCCGCACTACGAGAGTTCCTACGAGAGAACTGGGACATTTTCGCTTGGCACCCTTTAGACATGCCAGGGATCCCACGTAGGCTGGCCGAACACAGCTTAAATATCCTAAAAGGATTCAAACCTGTCAAACAAGCCCTTCGGCGTTTTTCCGAACCCAAGAGATAGGCTATGGGAGAGGAGCTAGCCAAGCTATTGGAGGCCGGATTCATTAGAGACATAAAACATCCGGACTAGCTAGCAAACCTGGTGATGGTACCAAAGAAGGACAAATCCTGGTGCCTGTGTGTCGATTTTAAAGACCCTAACAAGGCTTGCCCAAAGGATCCCTTCCCCCTCCCCTTTATCGATCAAATTATCGGTGCCACCATAGGACACGACTCATTGTGTTTCCTCAACGCATACTCCGGTTACCATCAAATCAAGATGGCAGAATCAGACCAAGCCGCAACAGCATTCATCACACCATACGGCCCATTCTGCTTCAACACAATGCCCTTCGGGCTGAAAAATGCCGGCGCAACATATCAGCGCATGATCCAGACATGTCTGGCAAACCAGATCGACAAAACAGTGGAGGCGTATGTTGATGATGTGGTCGTCAAATCAAGACATGTCGAATCTCTAGTAGACGACTTGAGGCTTGCATTCGATAACCTCCGAAAATATGACATCAAGCTCAACCCGGAAAAATGCGTCTTCGGCGTTCCAGCCGGAAAGCTCTTGGGCTTCATTGTATCTGGTAGAGGAATTGAAGCAAATCCAGCCAAGATCCGAGCTTTGTCACAATTGGATGTCCCAAAGGACCTTAAACAAATACAAAAATTAACCGGATGCGTGGCGGCTTTAAGCCGCTTCATCTCCCGCTTGGGAGAAAAGGCACTACCCCTTTATCGCCTCCTTCGGCGCACCGAACACTTCGAGTGGACGGATGCCGCCACGGCCGGACTTGATGAAATAAAATCCACATTGGCAACAAACCCAGTCCTGGCCGCGCCAATCACCGGCGAACCAATGTTATTGTACATTGCAGCAACACACCAAGTTGTCAGCGCAGTGCTCGTTGTCGAGCGGGAAACGGACGGACACAAATTCCCCCTTCAAAGGCCGGTCTACTACGTATCCACTGTCCTCACTCCATGCAAATCACGGTACCCGCATTATCAAAAGATTGCATACGCGGTATTCATGGCATCCCAGAAGCTACGACACTACTTTCAAGAGTGTTCCATAACAGTAGCCTCGGAAGTACCACTCAACGATATTATCAACAACCGCGATGCAACGGGCCGGATTGCAAAATGGGCCATCGAGCTTCTCCCGTTCGATATAACCTATAAGCCACGGCGAGCTATTAAATCACAAGTTTTGGCCGACTTCGTCGCAGAATGGACGGAGGCCGAGCTCCCTAAAGAGTACGGCACATATTCAAACTGGATTATGCATTTCGACGGCTCCAAAATGTTGGCCGGACTGGGGGCTGGCGTCGTCCTGACGTCCCCCATAGGAGACATAGTCCAATATCTGCTCCAGATCATGTACACGGATTCCAACAATGCAGCCGAATATGAGGCCCTCCTACATGGTCTCTAGATAGCAATATCCATGGGTATCCAGCGCATAGAGGTACGCGGGGATTCAAACCTCGTGATATCCCAAATAAATGGAGACTTCGACGCCAAGGACCCAAAAATGGCAGCTTACCGCAACGCCGTCCTAAAAATGTCAGCTCGGTTCGAAGGGCTGGAGTTTCACCATATAGCCCGAGAAAACAATCAAGCAGCGGACGTCCTGGCACGCATCGGAGCAAAACGCGATGCAGTCCCCCCCAACATCTTTTTGGAAAGATTGTTCAAACCATCTGTAGCATGGGAGGGGGAACCCGCAAATAACAGCTCGGACCCAGCCGCACCACTCGACGCCGAACAATCTGACACAATTGGAGGCTCTGCCAATGAAATTACACCTTCATCCCACGTAATAATGGTGGTTATCGCCCCGTGGACAGAACCATTCCTAGCCTAACTTACTAGGCAGGAACTCCCGGAAGACCAAAACGAGGCCCGCTGCATAGTGCGGCGATCTAAAGCCTATAGAGTCCATGAGGGAGAGCTTTATAAGAAAAGCACTACCGGAGTCCTTCAAAGGTGCATCTCCGAAGAGGAAGGGCGGAACCTTCTGGCTGAAATTCATGCCGGACTCGGTGGTCACCACGCCGCTGCTCGGTCCCTTGTTAGCAAGGCTTTCCATACAGGCTTTTATTGGCCGACGGCCCGGACAGACACTCAGGACCTAGTCCAACGATGTGCTGGTTGCCAACTTTTTGCCAACCAAAGCCATATGCCACCCACCGCACTCCAAACTATACCCATCACCTGGCCTTTTGCGGTCTGGGGGCTTGACATGGTCGGACCCCTTAAAGGTGGGACCGATAGGAAAAAATACTTACTGGTCATGGTGGATAAATTCACCAAATGGATAGAAGCCAAGCCTGTTAAAACGGCCGAATCCGGACCTGTGATAGACTTCATATCCGGGGTTGTACACCGTTATGGCGTCCCCCACAGCATCATAACCGATTACGGTACAAACTTTACCGCCGACGAGGTAAAACTTTGGTGCAAAAACATGGGCATCAAGCTCGATTATGCTTCCGTCTATCACCCACAAACCAACGGCCAGGTCGAACGTGCAAATGGTCTTATCATGAGCGGCATTAAACCCAGACTGGTGCGGTCCCTCAAGGAATCTAACACGCACTGGGTAGAGGAGCTCGACTCCGTGCTATGGGGGCTGCGGACCACGCCAAATCGCACCACCGGATACACACCATTTTTTATGGTGTACGGCGCAGAGGCAGTTCTGCCCTGCGACATAATTCATGACTCACCTAGAGTGCGCATGTACGAAGAAAGAGAAGCCGAGCTCGATCGGCAGGATAACTTGGACGCCTTGGAGGAGGAGCGTGACGTGGCAAAAGCCCGTTCCGCATTTTATCAACAGCAGGCCCGAAGATATCAAAGCAGAGAAGTACGGGCCAAAAATTACAATGTTGGCGAACTAGTTCTACGTCTGCCGGATAAGAAAAAGGACAAACTCAAGCCCAAGTGGGAAGGTCCATTCATAATCGACCAAGTCCTGACTGGTGGGGCGTACCGCCTGTGAGATGCGTCGGATAACCGACTCGAGCCGAATCCGTGGAACGCCACCCGTCTCCGAAGATTCTACGCCTAGCACCAGACTCTGTGTTCGTCTCCTTCCTCTGTCCATTTTTTTCATTTTTCTGTCTTACATTTCTCTCCTTCCCCTCTTCTCTTTTATAGCCCTTAAAGGCTCATCTAGTGACGCGCTACTCGCACTCATTAAACCTGGGGGCTTCTTTAACAGAAGCTTATTTATACGGGCTTCACGCCCAACACATGCGTCAAACTTCCGCATGTACCTTTTTATTCACCATTATATGCATCGATATGACTTAAGTTTTGGCCAAGCTGGGTTGCCTGGCTCCTGTGCTTACCCCTACGTTCCCGATTGTTCGGCTAGGCGGTAAAGGGAGCACCTCTACGATTGTTACTGCCGGGTCAGCCGGATGTGTACCTCAGACTGGGTGAAGCCGAAAGCTAGCGTTCTTAAGGGAATATTCGGTCGGTGAAATAAAAGATGAGCTTTTTACTCATTTTATGTGCCCTCAGATGCTTTTTTTCTGCGTCTTTTCACGCAGTCCGGACATGCACTTTAGGGCATGCCTCCCAGCGAAAGGAACCCCTAACGGAACTATTCTCTCTGGAAGATGTTTCTTGCTAACCATGTAATATAACATAACTAGTTGGGCACTTGTCTGATAAAGCACTAATGACCCCTATGCCTGGTCTCCGCGCATACCCCGGTTCTTATATAACCGCTATGGTATTCAGACACACTCCAGACCATCAGGTCCCGAGGTTGAAGCGAAAAGGTCGGCAACGACAAACGATCTACAATCCGGCTAGAAGGCATTACATATGTCAATTCAAAATTACATAGTCACTCTGACTGATTGTATTCCTCTTCTATACCATCTAACAGGCTGTCTAATTTATAGTCCTGCTGGGAATACTTCGCGGCCAACTCTACTTGGCTGTATACTAAGCTCACAGGTATCTCCTTCCCGTCAGGCCCCACTGGTCCGACCTCGGCCATGTGGTCTGGGTCAGACTTCGTAAAACGGGTCTTCACCATGGCCCAGGCCTCCCTAGCGCCTTGTCGGCAGGCCGATATCTTCCACAACTAGAAGCGCCGCCGAGCTCCCTTCAGCTTCTCTGCAAGCTCTCCAAGGCCCTCGGGCACGGAGTGGGCAGGCCATAAGGCTTGGGCAATACCCCGCATCGCCTGCCGAATTCGCTCGTGCAGTTGCAAGAGTTCGGGAAGAAGGTCACCCGTAGAACTGGGCATCTCCTCTGCAGGACGACCTGTGAGCATACCTATAGACATTACTCTATTAGTCGACTTCCTCGCTAAACTTTTTTTTGAAGTTCGTTCAAGCACTTACTAAAAATGCCGCGTTGAAGCCGCTGATTCTCCTTCGTGGAGCCCGACAGCTGGCCACGAACATCTTTAAGTTCGACGTCCAGCTTGGTGTTGGCATCCTGAAGATCATTCTTCTCTCGCCTCACCTTTGTCAACGTACTCTCACCGGCCTTTAGCCGGTGTAAGAGTTGTTGCTTGTCCGGATCGAGTCTGGCGCCATCTGCAATATGATTTGTCAGATTTGCACCCACAACACACAATACTAATCTTTCGAAGTATATCTTACCTGAGGGGGTCTCTTTGGGCTCCCCTGCTGCGGCTAGTGCGGCCTCTAGTTGGGCCTTGCACTATTGCAGCTCCCGGGATAGTACGGTATTCTTCTCTGTAAGAACCTGCATATTAAATGATCCTTAAATCAGTTGCTCTAACTGCTTCAAGTCTCGGGGGCTACTGGAATATATATGTTTAACCAAAATTTTCTTACCCATATGTCTTTTACATACTGCTCCGTGGCTCTGGCTAAACCATTTTGAGCGGCATGAAGGTACGCATCTCCCGAATTAAAGGCATCTAAAGCCTCTTGGGAGAAACAAGCGTCGCGTAGAACTGTCCGGCGACGCCTGTGGTTCATGGCACTCTCCACTTCAGAATTTGTGGCAGACAGCCTGTCCGCATCCTCTGTCGGAGGAGCGTCCGGTGCGCGACTTGTGCTCGCCTCCGCTTCCTGGCCAGACATTGGAGCCTGGCTGGTGGAGGCGCGATTGGCAACCTCTCCGGATGAAGTCCAGCGAGGTCTCTTCGTTCTGAAGATAGCACGAACATTAATATGCCCTGACAGAATAACACCAGGGAAACAGAGGGTGCGCTATACCTTTGCGCCGGCATATCAGTCCGGACTGCATTCCTTTTTGTCCCACGGGGCCCTACGGCCCCTCGTTGGCTAGCCGCCGCAGGTTCAGCCTCCTGCCTCGGAAATCTCCCCTGCAAAACACGGTTGTCGTCAGAAACACCGTAATACGTGAGAGTGGAATCTCTCTCAAGGGAATGAGACTCCGGTTTCTGTCACCTGGGAGGCCGGGATTAACCCTGGGTAATCAGCCGTGATGGCTACCAAGGTATTGTCCTTGCTTAGCTGATGGAACACCCCGTCGATAAGCTCCACCGATATGTCCGGATCCTCTTCGGAGTCCGGATCGAGGGAAAGTTCTGGGTCCTCGGGCTGTGGAGGGCGGCTGTTTATATCCTTTACCTCCTGTCGCAGTTCCTGCACTGAAGTCATTAGACTACATATCTAACCGTGGGAGTATAAAACAAACGGGCAAGCACAATTGTTCACTTACCCAACTTGGAGGATTGTACATAGTAAATCCGGCCTGCGGGTTGACGCGGAGGAATTCCTCCTTTTCTCCTTTGTACAGAGAGGATAAGATCTTTACTAGAGCGGCAGCTGAGGCCGGCCCCTTACGACCGTAACGGGTGGCGTCATCCTCCCCGTTGAAATCCCACATGGGGTGGCCTCTATATTGAAGCGGCTGCACCCCCCGCATAATGCATGCGGCCATGACTCCAATCATGGTTAGTCCAGAATGAGCCAACATTCTTATCTGACCCATCAGGTAAAGGACGTCTCTGTCGCTTTCTCTCTGAGAGCTCCGCGGACGCCAGCTCAAGCGTTTCTTCAATGGAGCACTGTTGAACTGAGGGAGACCGACCCGGATAGGGTCCGGCAGCGGGACGCCATCTATGTAAAACCATTCCGAAGGCCAGTCCTCGGACGCCTTCTTTGGGGTTCCGGATAGGTATCCGGTCCCGGCGATGCGCCATACTTTGGCTCCGCCCACTTGGTATATAGACCCCTCTTGAGAACGGGGCACCAGGCAGAATAACATCTTCCATAGCGCGAAATGAGCCTCAACGCCTAAAAATAGGTCGCAAAGAGCGACGAAACCCACAATATGCAATACGGATGCGGGCGTGAGATTGTGCAGCTGGAGGCCGTAGAACTCCAGAAGCCCGCGGAGAAATGGATGAATTGGAAACCCCAGTCCCCTTATTAGATAGGGGACGAGGCACACCCGCTCTCCTTTAGAAGGATTGGGGGTGCTCTCCGCTTGCTTTCCGCCATTGTAGGTGGCGAGACCGGCTCGGACCGGGACCATGTATGCCTAAGGGAGAAATCCCTTGGCCTGAAGCGACACTAACTCGCTATGCGGGATGGTGCAACTCTCCCAGTCCCCGGGTTTGGGAATGGAGGGGCGAGGGGAGGAGCTGCGATGGCTGGTCATGTTGGAATGGACCTTTGCTGGGAGCGCTCTGATGATAACTCGCGGAGAGGAGAAGATGTGGTTTGGACCTAAATCCCCATCCCGTTAAATAGGCGGCTCGTTTATACGGCTAGGGGTGCAGATGTAAAAATGCCCCGGCTTTTCGCATTCGTTTGACAGGTGGAAGATGGCCATTATTGGGCGTGGAAGCCGAGGAGGACTACATTACAAAAATCGGACATTATTCCTACAGGTACACGAGATTTGGAGAAGAACCCGCCTTGCAATGCCGAACAATGTACGCGTCAGACTCGTCGTCATTGAAGCCTGGTTCGGGGGCTACTGAGGGAGTCCTAGATTAGGGGGTGTTCGGGTAGCCGGACTATACCTTCAGCCGGACTCCAGGACTATGAAGATACAAGATTGAAGACTTCGTCCCGTGTCCGGATGGGACTTTCCCTGGCGTGGAAGGCAAGCTTGGTGATGCGGATATTCAAGATCTCCTACCATTGTAACCGACTTTGTGTAACCCTAACCCTATCCGGTGTCTATATAAACCGGAGGGTTGTAGTCCGTAGGCAATCAACTCCATACACAACAATCATACCATAGGCTAGCTTCTAGGGTTTAGCCTCCTTGATCTCGTGGTAGATCTACTCTTGTACTACCCATATCTTCAATATTAATCAAGCATGATGTAGGGTTTTACCTCCATCAAGAGGGCCCGAACCTGGGTAAAACATCGTGTTCCCTGCCTCCTGTTACCATCCGGCCTAGACGCACAGTTCGGGACCCCCTACCCGAGATCCGCCGGTTTTGACACCGACAACGGGCATCCTCCGCCACCCTCACGACCCTCGCATGAGCCTTCTGCCAAAGAGCCAATTGCCTGACTCTCTTGGACGTGACATAGGCCTCCCAGGTAGCTTGTTCCGCGGTGCGCTTCTCTTCCTCGGCCTTCTTCTCCGCCTCTATTTTGGCGTGCTCTGCTGGAGGCAAAGCCTCCCATAAGGCGACATCCATTTCTTTCCAAAGCTCCTCAAGGCTGCGGGGCTCGGCGGGCGGCGCGGCATTCTCCTCGTAGCGGGGAGCCGACGCGTCCTCCGGCGCACGTGCTAGCGAGATTGGGAACCGACGCGTCCACCTCGACACGTCGCGGCGAGGAGCGGAACACCAACGTGTCCTCCTCGACTAGTGGCGGCGAGGAACGGAACGACGACACGTCGCGTCGCAGCGAGGAGCGGAATGCCGACACATCCTCCTCGACTAGTGGCGGCGAGGAACGGAACGGCGATGCATCGTGTAGCGGCGAGGAGCGGAACACCGACGCGTCCTCCTCGACTAGTGGCGGCGAGGAACGGAACGGCGTGTGACCGTCCGTGTGGTGCAGCGAGGGGCTCCTAGGGATTGGGAGGGGCGATGCCATGGTGGTCGATGTGAGAGGGAGGGGGAGGAGATAGCGATGAACGTGAACATGAGGGGGAGGAGATAGTGATGTCGTGGGAGGCGCAGTATTTATAGCGAGCAATGGCACACCTACGTAAGATATGGACTGAGCTGCACTGACTTAACTGTAGGTCCAGTTGCGTCGCTAACATGTGGGCCAGACCCCTGTTGGGCCCATATGTCAGTGACCCAATGCACCTGCAGTTAAGTAACAACTATGTGGGCATATTTGTTGGAGTAAATTACGGGGGAGCGAAGGGGTGGAAATATTGCTGGTCATAACGGATTGGACGAGCGTGGGGGAGGAGAGTCATGCATGCAGATTTTTTCACACGGGGTGGAGTGGTGGGACCGCCGGAGGGAGAAGGAGAGTTTGGCAGGCATATTGTTTCCACACATGGAGAGGAAAATATTTGGAGACGAATGGGCTTCCTGTAGGTATGGGTAACGGTGCATAATAAGTCATCTTGCATGTCGGGCTAGGTATAGTCTCAAGTCATTAAAAACATACACGCCCCACACATGTTCATATTTCAAGGTGCACTAAATTATTGCATGCGATGATTAAGGCTGGCCATAATGGTGGTATCTTAGCTGGTATCATGCACACGGGAATAGAAAACATGCTGATGTGGCAAAGAATTAAAGAAGAGAGGGGGGTTAGAGTAACTAGTGTTCATGCATGCATTGGTAAACACATTTTTTTTGAAGAACGACATCACTAGTTGAGTACTTTTGCAGACTTCAAAAACTATTCCACTGCCTCTACTATCTTGCTAAGAGTAGGTGCAATTTTGAATTGAGCCCTTTAAACTAGAAGGGAGGTAGTGGTACTCTAATAGCTAACCTTGTTGTGATGACAAGATAGGACATGGCACGCACCTGAACAGAGGAACTAGTCTGCATTGTGCATTTAAGTTTTGTCTGAAGTCAATGTACCTCTACTTTCACCAGACTTATAGAAAAAGGTGTCAACATTCACAATGTCAAATCAATATTTTTACACTCATTATAAAACATAGTTCTTATACTCATTATAATCAGTATTGTAGATATTGATATTTTTAGTATAAATTTGATCATGGGATTTCATTGATGCCTGTCAAAGCGTGGAGGAAGCGGAGCTTAGGGCTTGCATTGCCGGTCTCTACATAGGTATTTATCTTCATAATCCTGTAATTTTAGAGACTGGTTGCGCTTTTGTGGTAGCGTCTCTTGCATCGGGGGACTATGACAGGTCTGCTATGTGTGACCTGAAGATGAAAGCGTTGAGCATCTCGAAGTTGATCAACAATCTTCAATTGTCAAAGATTAGCCGTTCGGCCAATAAGGTGGCACACTTAATCGCTAAGTATAGCTTTGACAATAGATTAGATGGTATTCTTGTAAATAACATACCGCCCTGTGTGGTGAATGTTGTATCGAATGAGTGTACTGTTGTGGCTGGTTAATTAATATAAGGTGGTGGTCAAAAAAAGTATAAACACTTTGCAAACGGTTGACGGGAGTAAAAAGGACCAGAGGGAGTATCATGCATGTGGAGTAGGCAAAAAAAATTGCTTGTTTAAAAAAAGGCAAAAAAATTTGCTCATTTATAGCCGGTCGAAGTCTCAAAGGGCGCGACCGCGTGAGGGAGGCGAAGGTCGTGGGAGGTGCGACGTTTGACGGAATTAAGTGAAGTTACATCCACGCGCCGGCATGGCGTGCGAACAGGCAGAAGCTATACCATCAGGCCTACGATATGCATCTAGTAGACATGACATCTAGTGGGTCCCGCATAGTTCTCGAGAACTCTTTGGGGGCTTGCAGCCGTTTATCCACCAGGCAAGCCAGCAACCCCATGCCGTTCGCACGCCATACTCGTCCCCGTCTTCTACCTTACAATAGTTCGCTCCCAGTCGTCCCGTCCTTTCGCATTAGTTCGCTCCTAGTTTTTTTTGCGGGGTACAACAGTTCAACTTCTCCTAACCCTCCTCCAAAATCCATGGCTTCCCAAATCTCCATGGTCGCCGCTGAGTACCAGGTTAGAGCCATCACCGGTGATCAGTTCATCGTCATCTACACACGTGGGTCCGAGACGGTGAAAGCATGGCTTGCTCGCTTCCTACGCATGTTCAACATTCAACGTATGAGTGGGTCACTGGGCTAGATGTTGAGTACACCACAGTCCTGGGACGAGAGAAGGATCTAAAGGACGAAGAGAGGAAGAAGCCCGCCGTGATCCAAGTTTGTGTACATAACGTTTGCTTGGTCTACCACATATGCCATGCCGACGTTGAGTGCCAGGATTTTAAGAACTTCCTCAAGGACAAAAGAGTGAAATTCGTTACTGTAGGCTTTAAGAATGACAGGGATGTCCTGCATCGGATAGGTCTCGTTGTAGGCCAGCCCTTCGATCTCCAGAAGGCAAGCCTGGTGTCGTCCTCTCAACCTTCAATGCTGACCCTAGCAGTAGCCATGCTTGATCCTTCGTACGCTAAACTGAAGAAACCTCATCACGAGTTTCATCATGCATGGGAGTCGAATACATTAAATGAAGATCACATCCTGTACGCAGCAATGGATGTCTACCTTTGTTTAAATATCTACAAGGGTTGGATGAAGAAGTAGAGCCCAGTGTCCGGTTCAAGCAAAGAAGCATCGGCGAAGAGGAAGAGGAAGAGGGACGAGGACGAAGTCGAGGACGTGGACTCGGACTCCGAGTAGGTGGCAGTGTCATCGCTCATGCTGGTTCTACTGCAGTGTCAAGCAAACTAATTCCTTAGTTTATTTTCAAGGGTGTGTTGTGCTGAGGCCCCAGTAGAACTATGTTTATGTTCTTTCTCGTTATTTGAACTCTTTAGTACGTACAGTAGTACTAGTACTATGTCTTACTACTGTTCTTCTTGCAGTTGGTACTACTGCTCGTATCTTCGTGTTCCTACTGTACTTAATACGTTCGTACTAGTAGTATAATTTGGGTCAGTCGATTTGTGAAAGAAGTTCGACGGAGCGAAGGAAGAACACGTCAGAAGAGGTGGAAGAAGCCCTTCTAGCCATCCATGTTGCATCAAACGGCTCACATGAGTCGACTGGCCCAAATTGCACCTTCAGATTGCAGGATCCACGTGGCATTCAAGGTCTCGAAGGTAGATTCCGCGTCCGCACCCAGTTTGCGGGCTCGACGCGCGCGCGACCGGCTTCCGCCGTGACATCCACCATGCGCGCCTCCTCCGCGTGGGCGGAGACGACAATGACACGCTAGTTCCTCCTCGCCGGCGTGCTAGAGCATGCGCTCGTCCTCCTCTTCATACGCTGCGTTTATAGACGCGGCTCCACCAGCTGCTCGCGTTCTTGGCAGTGCAGCGGCATCGCGAGGAGGGACTACAGACGACGTGAGCGGGTGAGCCTTCGGCTTCATGGCACAAGGATGGCGGCGACACGGCGGTGATGGGCGAGAAATTGTTGGCCGGAGCAGGCAGGCGCTGGCATGCGCAATGGCGGCGGCATATTGATGAGTGCGCGTGTGGGAGCTTACTTTAGTTTTATATATAAGGTTGGTCAAACTTAAAAGAAAACCGTACTAGTACACATAAACATTAGACTTAGGCAACGCTTTTGTTAGTTAGTACCACAACCACGATACGGAATCCTGTGCAAGCGCGTGAACCATTGCCGCGCGGTCGACCGAACGGTGCATCACCGTGTCGCGCTCGAAGGACATCCACCGAACCTTTTTGTGTGTGTGAAAACAATCCTCGAATATTACTCAACTTTTTTCCTGTGAAAGTTCTTGACACTGCAATATTTCCATATATTTGAATTTAGCTCCAGTTTGTGTTTATTTGGATTTCGACATTTTAGGTGCGCCCTAGTTTTTTTAATACTGATTTTGTGTGTGTGACTGAGAGAGAACGTGTGTATGTGTCCATATGTGTATTGTGGCGGAAGGGCAATCTAGAGATGGTGTGCGTGTGATACAGACATAGAGAGGTGTGAATGTGGAAATGATCATGCATGAGTGAGACATAGACAGATGCCGATACGTTGTGTATACATGAGAGAACAGTCTTCTAGTTTACTTGTGTGTGTGTGAGAGAGAGAGAGGGAGAGGGAGAGAGAGACATAGAGAGGAGCATCTGTAACACAACAACCATCTGATACGTCTCCAACGTATCTACTTTTCCAAACACTTTTGCCCTTGTTTTGGACTCTAACTTGTATGATTTGAATGGAACTAACACGGACTGATGATGTTTTCAGCAGAATTGCCATATGATGTTGGTTTATGTGCAGAAAACAAATGTTCTCAGAATGACCTGAAACTCCACGGGATATCTTACAATAAATAATAATAAATCCTCGCCAAAGATGAAGACCAGGGGGGCCACACCCTTCTCACGAGGGTGGGGGCACGCCCCCCTACCTCATGGGCCCCCTGGAGACCCCCCGACTCCAACTCCAACTCTATATAACTGCTTTCGGGGAGAGAAAAATAGGAGAGAAGAAATCATCGCGTTTTACGATATGGAGCCGCCACCAAGCCCTAAAACCTCTCAGGAGGGTTGATCTGGAGTCTGTTCGGGGCTCCGGAGAGGGGGATTCATCGCCGTCGTCATCATCAACCATCCTCCATCACCAATTTCATGACGCTCACCGCCATGCATGAGTAATTCCATCGTAGGCTTGCTGGACGGTGATGGGTTGGATGCGATTCACCATGTAATCGAGTTAGTTTTGTTTGGTTTGATTCCAAGTATCCACTATGTTCTGAGATTGATGTTGCTATGACTTTGTTATGCTTAATGCTTGTCACTAGGGCCCGAGTGCCATGATTTCAGATCTGAACCTATTATGTTTTCATCAATATATGAGAGTTCTAGATCCTATCTTGCAAGTCTATAGTCACCTATTATGTGTTATGATCCGTTAACCCCAAAGTGACAATAATCGGGATACTTACCGGTGATGACCATAGTTTGAGGAGTTCATGTATTCACTATGTGCTAATGCTTTGTTCTAGTTCTCTATTAAAAGGAGGCCTTAATATCCCTTAGTTTCCATTAGGACCCCACTGCCACGGGAGGGTAGGACAAAAGATGTCATGCAAGTTCTTTTCCATAAGCATGTATGACTATATTCGGAATACATGCCTACATTACATTGACAAATTGGAGCTAGTTCTGTGTCACCCTATGTTATGATTGTTACATGATGAACCGCATCCGGCATAATTATCCATCATTGATCCAATGCCTACGAGCTTTCCATATACTGGTTTACGCTTATTTACTTTCCTGCTGCTATTGTTACAATCACTACAAAATACCAAAAACATTACTTTGCTTTCATTACTCTTTTGTTACCGTTACCATCACTATCATATTACTTTGCTACTAAACACTTTGCTGCAGATACTAAGTTTCCAGGTGTGGTTGAATTGACAACTCAACTGCTAATACTTGAGAATATTCTTTGGCTCCCTGTCGGTGTCAAAACCGGCGGATCTCGGGTAGGGGGTCCCGAACTGTGTGTCTATGGCGGATGGTAACAGGAGGCAGGGGACACGATGTTTTACCCAGGTTCGGGCCCTCTTGATGGAGGTAAAACCCTACGTCCTGCTTGATTTATTCTTGATGATATGAGTATTACAAGAGTTGATCTACCACGAGATCGGAGAGGCTAAACCCTAGAAGCTAGCCTATGGTATGATTGTATGTTGTCCTACGGACTAAAACCCTCCAGTTTATATAGACACCGAAGGGTGCTAGGGTTACACAAGATCGGTTACAAAGGAGGAGATATACATATCCGTATTGCCTAGCTTGCCTTCTACGCCAAGTAGAGTCCCATCCGGACACGAGACGAAGTCTTCAATCTTGTATCTTCATAGTCTAACAGTCCAGCCAAAGGATATAGTCCGGCTGTCCGGAGACCCCCTAATCCAGGACTCCCTCAGTAGCCCCTGAACCAGGCTTCAATGACGATGAGTCCGGCGCGCAATATTGTCTTCGGCATTGCAAGGCGGGTTCCTCCTCCAAATACACCACGGAAGAATTTGAATACAACGATAGTGTCCGACCCTGCAAAATAAGTTCCGCATACCACCATAGAGAGAATAATGTTTCCACAAATCTAATCTGCTGACTTGTTTTGGCAACATGACATTATGCCATGGCCCGGTGATTATTCGAACCGTTTCCTTTAACTAGTCCTGCACATAACGCGAGGCAGTTTTTTGACACGTCTTGTCAAAGCAGAGATCGTGTCCCCCTTATTACGGGATTCTCATCAATACAGGCGTGGGTAACCCAACCGCGCCATCAATTACGGCGCTTGGGGGATAAGTGAGTTTTACCAGGCTAGTGGGGCGCATAGTTTCGGCCGCCCTTATAAAGGGACAAGGTTTAACCTTTTTCTACCCACGCCTTCTTCCTCCTTGCTCATCCACTCTTGCGCACTCGAGCTCCAACGCCCAAGCACACATCCTTCCCCTCAACCTTCTCCAATCATGTACGGAGCGGGAGGCAAATGGATGGCTTCCTCCGTTACGGAGGGACACATCAAGAAGTTGCGCGGAGCCGGATACTTGGCTGCGAATATCGCACATCGGCTGCCCACTGCGGGGCAGATCGTTCCTACCCCTAAACCTCACGAGAGGGTAATCTTCCTCCACCACTTCCTCCGTGTACTAGGGTTTCCCCTTCATCCATTCGTCCGTGGTCTCATGTTCTACTACAGGCTGGACTTCCATGATCTGGCACCGAACTTCATCCTCAACATCTCGACGTTCATCGTCGTGTGTGAGGCTTTCCTCTGCATCCGGCCCCACTTTGGCCTATGCTTAAAGACTTTCAATATCAAGCCGAAGGTGGTGGGGGGCCAACAAGCAGAATGCGGCGGAGCCATGGTGGGAAAGATGCCCAATGTCATATGGCTTGAAGGCTCCTTCTTGGAGACCATAAAGGGGTGGCAATCAGCGTGGTTCTACATCACCAAGCCGCGCCACACCAACTGGGTGGCTGCCCCTGAGTTTTGATCCGAAATCCCCACGTGGCTCACCTCCTGGAAAGAGAAGGGCCTGTCTTGGGGTTCATCGGTGGAGCTAGACGGACTCCAAAAATGAGTCCAGAATATGGCGAGCAAGAAGCTCAAGCTTGTCAACATAGTCCTGGTCATGCTCATCCGCCGGATCCTCCCGTGTCAACAACGGGATTTCAACTTGTGGGAGTTCGACCCAGCCCAGCACCAGACTCTGAGCGAGCTCTTCGATACGACGCACAAAGACGTCTGGAGGGTACTGTTCAAGGGCGTCGAGGTCCCTCCCTCTCTCACCGAGGACCGCGGGCTAAGTGCGAAGCGCCGAGCACATTCAGTGAGTTCTATACATCTGGTAGGATATTTTATTTCCCCTAGCTTAATCATGTGCGGGGCCTGAGCTCCATGCCTTTGACAGGACTGGGTGGAGACGTCGGGGCAGATTAACTGTCTGGTCCCTTTGCCCAAAGACACTGCGGATGCTCTCCTGATGGAGATGCTGACTCCGGCTCCTTACAAGGTGCCGGAGAAGACCAAGAAGGCCAAGGGAAGCCGAAAGAGTTCCCGACTCCATGTGTTATCGGATTCATCGTCTGATAACTCCGCGACGCACTCCTCTCCCCAAGACGAGGAGGAGGATGAAGATGTTCCCCCTCCAGTTGGGGGAGACAAGAAAAGGAAGGCCGCCCCAACCGGGAGGGGCGAAGGGTCCAAGAAGGAAAGGACCCTCCTTCCGGACTACTCCACCACCGCCGCCGAAGGCGAAGACGAGTGGCTGCTTAGGGCCAAGCCCCTGGCGAAGTCGTAAGTATTTGGATGCCAGAGTAATTCATAGCATACCTTTGTCGCACTGCTTCTCCTAATGTTGAATTATGATTATGCAGACCGCCACGAGCCTGTATCGACGTATCGTCGGACGGCTCCCTGGGCTCATCGGATATGGATCGCGATCCACTTCCAACCGCCACCTCCCCTTGTCCTACGGACAACGCCGAGGTATTGTCTCAAGAGGCACCGGGTCAAGGGGAGACAGTCCCGGAAGCGCCTTAAGGCGACCTTTCGGACTCCGGGAGTAGAGGGAGCAAGGCTCCCGAGGGCTCCGAGTTTGGTCCTTAGCCGAACACCGCGCCGGAACCCCCAGTGGTTCCGGACTCGGGCAGGTGGCCTCCTTCCAAAAGGGGCAAGACGCCTGTGCCGGTGGCCTCTGTCCATCCAGAGGCACCGGACAATCTGTTGGGAGCGCTTCGCAGCGCTTCCATCGACGAAGAGCACCGCACTATTATGAGTGCGGTGGTCCAGAAGGTTCAGTCCGCCAAGAGCGGACTGACTGTAGCCTGTGCCAGCCTTCTGACAGGCTTTGAGGTAAGTTTTTGAAATATAGGAAAAATATTACCGCATAGACAGTAGCCCCTGATGCTCTGTTCGGTGTTCAAAAAGAAAAGCCGAACAGAGGATCAAACAATATCGCAGGAGTCTAATATAAGTATGTCTATATGCGTATGCAGGCTTCACTGTTGGCATCTGCCGCACTGACTGCGGAGGTCGCCGCACTGAAGGAGGACCTTAAAGGGTCCAAGGACGAGCTCGGCCTTGCCAAGAGGCAGCTCGAGGAGAACAAAGGTAACTAGTACCTAGTCTATGAATATGTATAAAAAGAATGCGATTGCAAAATGACAGGATCATCGTAAATTTGCCAGGGGCCACGGCCGAGGTGGCGACCCTGAAGCAAGCGCTATCCGAGGCCGAAAACAAAGCGGCCTAGGAGCGCACCGAGCGAGAGAGGCATGAGGCTAGGGTGGGTGAGGTGCAGCAAGAGCTCCACACTCTCGTGACGAAGCACGGGCAGTTGGAACTTGACTTGAAGACGCGAGAGTCCGAGCTTGCCGCGGCCCTCGAGAGCGCAAAGAGTGCCAAGGCCGAAGCCCAAAAGGCCCTCCAGGAGATTGATGCGATGAAGAAGATAGCGGCGGGTAAGGCATTCTATATGCAAAGCAAGTATGTGAAAGTGAATTACTTCTTACTTACCCGAATCCGGAGCTCTCCAGGAGCATTTGCAGATTTGCCCCGCAGCATGTCAGATGCCGCACAGTTTTACCAGGCCGAGGAGAGAAGCTCAATGTAGAAGTTGTTCTGGTCTCAGTATACTGGGACCGAACACCCGATGCCTCTGAGCGACCAGCTGAAACAACTGGTTGAGCTGCACAAGGCGGCCGAACAGGCCGCGAAGGGCTTTATAGTCCGGATGTGGCCTGGTGATGCCCTTCCCAACAGCTACTTCGGCCTGGTGAGGCGGCTTGCGGATGCCTGCCCACGGCTTGAAGTCATCAAGTGGTCCGTCTGCATTGAAGGTGCACGCCGGGCTTTTGCCCGTGTGAAGGTGCAATGGGCCAAGATGGATGCCGTGAAGCTGGTGAAGGAAGGGCCGCCGCAGGGCAAGGAGCATCGCCACCCCGAGATATACTATAAGGGTGTCCTAAAGGGCGCTCGTCTCGTAGTGGACGAGTGTACGAAAGATATAATATTCGAGTAAACTCGCTCGTGTAATCCTGTATTTATGAAAACTTGTTCATATGCGCTATGCGACACTTGTTTGAATTTAAAATATTACCTTCTGTTCGGCTGTTTATCAAATCTGAGAGATGGCTAGTCATCGGCTTCTGCCCCCACACCACGAGTGCTGGGGTGTTCGGGATAAACCTGAGCACTCTTGTTCCCATTGTTGGGTCCTTCGAGGGAGGTGCTCAGCACAACGAACAAGGCAATCGGACTATAATGCATTATCACTCTCACTTAGCTATAGAATTCTATAATTTTAAATTTCGGCAAAGCCCCTAGTATTCGTAAGGCCGAATTCGGGGCGCGATACACGCCTTAAGACGGACAAGGCCGACTCCTCGCTCTAAGTGGCATAAGCCTTTAGGGACTCGAAACCTCTCGAACAGCGACCAGTCTCTCGCCTTATCATGACAGTCAGTTTTAGCTTTCTCTACTGAGGTGCTTAGCCCAGCAGAACCGGGGCACAATCGCAGTAGTTCTCCCAGTGTACCTTAGCTGATATAGTGGAACATAAGGTACCAAAACATGGGAGCCGGGCAAACCCAACTATTGACCCAAGACACGATTCGGAGCTAATGCATATAATGCTATAAGTTCAGGGTGCCGCACTGTCGAAAGTGTTCGGACTTCTCATGCTGTATTATGGGGTATGCTTAAGCCCCTATTGTATTGGCCGTACCAGAGTGTACGGGTGCTAGATATCATGAAATGAACATATATATAAAAAAAGAATGCAATAATAGTCTTAATGCTATGCATGTTTTATTCAAAAAGGTGCGTTAAAGCAGAATGATACAAGTAGTGCGATAAGCAAAAAGTAGGACTGTTTGACATGTCCCTTCCAAGGGCAAGCTGAGGAATAGTATTAAAGCAAATATTTCACTCGTTATCGTAATCCACCTAGGAGTTCTGTGGTGTGACGTAGCTTTCTGCCTCCTTGGATACTGCATCATGTGTTCGGCAATCGCACTGGCGGATAGGGTTTCCAGAGATTGACGTCCTGAAAGAGAAAAATAATAAAGCGGGAAGCCCCTAGTGTGTTTTAAGCCGCGACTTGGGGCGTGCCACCGTCGTGCCCCCCTCTCCGCCTATGCCCGTGGTATTTTTAATGCGTAATTATGTACGCGTGGCACGGATTTCGCCGTTTGGCTGGGACTGGGGTGGGGGCCGCATTGCTATGCGAGCTCGGAATGTGCCAGGCGGTCCTGTTGCCGATTACTCCGGGCGCGCTTGAAGGTGTCCGGGTCCTTAATCGCCGAACTAGTGGATTGCCTTAAGAGGCTGCTTTGTGCTTCTGCTGCGAGGGCCGCAGTGTGCTCCTTCGTGCGGAGAGAGCGCTCTGTGTTTCCATTGACTGTACTTTCCATGTTGTAGTAGTAATTAAAAAGAAAACCCAGAAATTATTCATGTTCTTCTTTTGCTTGTTGGGAGCTTTCCCGTGCAAATAGTTTTATTTCTTTTCTTTTCTTTGGGGGTCAGTAGGAGAAGACCTTGATTAAATTGTTGAAGTGGCTCTTATATGCATTATTGTTTATCTGACAAAAGAGCCCATTTTGCCTTGTCTTATCCTGTTTATTGAATGCTCGCAGATTCCATCTTAGTCCAATGCACGTGCACTCTTATTATTATTCACATCGTTCGGTCGCGCAAGTGAAAGGCAATTATGATAATATATGATGGACTGATTGAGATGAGAAAAGCTGGTATGAACTCGACCTCTTTTGTTTTTGTAAATATGATGAGTTCATCGTTCTTGATTCAGCTTGTTATGAATAAACATGTTTGCAATGACAATTCGAGATCATAGTTGCTTGTGCCATGCTTGATTAGCTATGAGTTATAATGATTTACCTTGCGTGCCAACATGCTATTAAAATGGTTATGATGTGGTATGATAGGGTGGTATCCTCCTCTGAATGATTTAAGTGACTTTACTTGGCACATGTTCACGCATGTAGTTGAAACAAATCAACATAGCCTTCACGATATTTATGTTCATGGTGGATTATATCCTACTCATGCTTGCATCCAATGTTTATTAATTTTAATGCATGTACGTGGCTGTTGTCGCTCTCTAGTTGGTCGCTTCCCAGTCTTTTGCTAGCCTTCACCTGTACTAAGCGGGAATACTGCTTGTGCATCCAAACTCCTTAAACCCCAAAGTTATTCCACATGAGTCCACTATACCTTCCTATATGTGGTATCTACCTACCATTCCAAGTAAATTTGTATGTGCCAAACTCTAAACCTTCAAGTAATCATCCTGTTTTGTATGCTCGAATAGCTCATGTATCAACTAGGGCTGTCTGTATCTTCCATGTTAGGTGGGTTATTCTCAATAGGAGTGGACTCCGCTCCTCATTCAAGAGATAAAGGGATGGTCACTGGGATGCCCAGTCCCATGCTTTATGCAAACTAAATCAAAATAATTGCAAACAAAACTCCCCCTGGGACCTGATGTATGTTGGAGGCACTCATTGTTTCGAGCAAGCCATGGATTGATGTTTGTTGGTGGAGGGGGAGTATAAACTTTACTATTCTGTTTGGGAACCGCCTATAATGTGTGTAGCATGGAAGATATCGCCATCTCTCGGTTGTTATGTTGACAATGAAAGTATACCGCTCAAAATGTTATTCACCTCTATTTCAAAACCGAGCTCTGGCACCTTTACAAATCCCTGCTTCCCTCTGCGAAGGGCCTATCTATTTACTTTTATGTCGAGTCATCACCCTCTTATTAAAAAGCACTAGCTGGAGAGCGCAGCTGTCATTTGCATTCATTACTGTTGGTTTATATTGGGTGTGACTATGATTGGATCTCTTTTACCATGAATTACAATGTCTAGTTAGTCCTTGATCTTTAAAGGTGCTCTGCATTTATGTTTTGCGGTCTCAGAAAGGGCTAGCGAGATACCATCTTGTTATATCATATTATGATTGTTTTCAGAAAGTGTTGTCATCCGAGATTTATTATTATGGCTTGCTAGTTGATTATGCTATTGATATGGGTAATCATGAGACCTGAGAATTATTGCAAATGTGGTTAGTTATAATCTTTGCTGAAAACTTGAATGCTAGCTTGACATATTTACAACAACAAGAGCAAACAGAGTTTGTAAAAGTTTTTCTTTATTTCTTTCAGTTTGTCAACTGAATTGCTTGAGGACAAGCAAGGGTTTAAGCTTGGGGGAGTTGATACGTCTCCAACGTATCTACTTTTCCAAACACTTTTGCCCTTGTTTTGGACTCTTACTTGTATGATTTGAATGGAACTAACCCGGACTGACGATGTTTTCAGCAGAATTGCCATGATGTTGTTTTATGTGCAGGAAACAAAAGTTCTCAGAATGACCTGAAACTCCATGGGATATCTTACAATAAATAATAAAAAATCCTCGCCAAAGATGAAGACCAGGGTCCCACACCCTTCTCATGAGGGTGGGGGGTGCCCCCCTAGGGCACGCCCCCTACCTCGTGGGCCCCCCGGAGACCCCCCGACTCCAACTCCAACTCTATATAACTGCTTTCGGGGAGAAAAAAATAGGAGAGAAGAAATCATCACGTTTTACGATACGGAGCCGCCGCCAAGCCCTAAAACCTCTCGAGAGGGCTGATCTGGAGTCCGTTTGGGGCTCCGGAGAGGGGGATTCATCGCCGTCGTCATCATCAACCATCCTCCATCACCAATTTCATGATGCTCACCGCCGTGCGTGAGTAATTCCATCGTAGGCTTGCTGGACGGTGATGGGTTGGATGAGATTCACCATGTAATCGAGTTAGTTTTGTTAGGGTTTGATTCCTAGTATCCACTATATTCTGAGATTGATGTTGCTATGACTTTGCTATGCTTAATGCTTGTCACTAGGGCCCGAGTGCCATGATTTCAGATCTGAACCTATTATGTTTTCATCAATATATGAGAGTTCTAGATCCTATCTTGCAAGTCTATAGTCACGTATTATGTGTTATGATCCGTTAACCCCGAAGTGACAATAATCGGGATACTTACCGATGATGACCGTAGTTTCAGGAGTTCATGTATTCAGTATGTGCTAATGCTTTGTTCCGGTTCTCTATTAAAAGGAGGCCTTAATATCCCTTAGTTTCCATTAGGACCCCGCTGCCACAGGAGGGTAGGACAAAAGATGTCATGCAAGTTCTTTTCCATAAGCACGTATGACTATATTCGGAATACATGCCTACATTACATTGATGAATTGGAGCTAGTTTTGTGTCACCCTATGTTATGACTGTTACATGATGAACCGCATCCGGCATAATTATCCATCATTGATCCAATGCCTACGAGCTTTCCATATACTGGTTTACGCTTATTTACTATCCCGTTGCTATTGTTACAATCACTACAAAATACTAAAAACATTACTTTGATTTCATTACTCTTTTATTACCGTTATCATCACTATCATATTACTTTGCTACTAAACACTTTGCTGCAGATACTAAGTTTCCAGGTGTGGTTGAATTGACAACTCAGCTGCTAATACTTGAGAATATTCTTTGGCTCCCCTTGTGTCAAATCAATAAATTTGGGTTGAATACTCTACCCTCGAAAGCTGTTGCAATCCCCTATACTTGTGGGTTATCACCATCTCTCTCGATTCGTTCGTCCCTCGCACGATCGCATGCAACACATGCATCAACGCGCACATTTTGACACCCTCACCCAGCCCCTACCCACCTCAAGGCCCACACAATCTCTTCGTGAATACCCATTTATCTCCTTAGGTTTGTTTTCTCTCAATATCTGACACACACACACACACACAGAGAGAGAGACACACACACACACACGCAACACAACACACACACACACTCCCCGAGCACACAATTCATCCCCATCCAAGGTTATACGGCGATCACTCTCGCTTGTGCTTCTTTGCACCCCCAACATGCACAACACCTCAATCTTCAAAGTGGGCATCGAGCAGATCGAAGACGGCGACCACACCGCGCTAGATAATGCGGGGTCATTTGGAAGCAGGGTGATGTGACGACGACTGACTGACTCCTCCCCCACCCTCTCTCTCTTGCACAAAATTACCAATCCCTCTCTCCCCCGCACAAAATTGTCAATCCCTCAACCCACGAGATCCTTCCCCTCTCATCCATGTTTTTACAGCTCTCTCATCAAACATGTTGTCTCTTCTCCTCCCACGTATACAGAATCCAGATGCACACGCTTCTCATGTATATTACATGTATCCATCTTTCTCACAGACCAAACTTCTTCCTCTCTCTTTCTCTCTCTCTCTCTCTGTCTCTCTCTATCTCTCTCTCTGTCTCGTTAGGTTTGTCTCCTACTCTCACGTCCACATACATACAATCTTTCCCGCCCTATCTGCTCCATCTTCAAAAGCTCTCTCTGCACGTTTCATTCACACATTGGGATATGTCAAAATGTTGCTTCTATAATGGCTGATGTAGAGTTATGGTTGTTTTTATTGCATCCTACAAAGTAATAACTATGAAATGCATTTAGATTCTCATTTGACTGGGATTATGTGAGTTTGAGCATGTTGTGAAGTACTATAGACCTTGTATACATTTTGGGATTCGACAATGATTGTAACTATTGAATTGTATAGACCATTACATTCGAAGTCAATAGCCTAATATATTTATTTCACAATTTCAACAAATGATTAGTTCACTACAAACTAAGAGAACAAATGTGTACTCCCTCCGTTTTTATTTAAGTCCGCGTATTAGCATTGGTCAAAGTCAAGTTTTGTAAACTCTCAGAAAGCTTATAACAAAAAATATTAACATATACAACAACAAATAAATACCATTAGATTCATTATTGAATGTACTTTCACACCATACATATTTGTTATGGGAAATGTTTATATTTTTCTATAAACTTGGTCAAACTTTAGGAAGTTTGACTTCGGTCAAACCTAATATGCAGAGTTTACTACTACTACTCGCTAGTTGCTTAGCCGAATCACTCAGCACGCCACACGGGGAGTCCAGTGTCACAAATTTTGAGGTCGGCGGGAAAATCTCCCGCGACCCTGATTCGAGCAGTGGGAAGTTACCATCATAGCCTTCGGAACAGGCCTACGGATGACTCTTGGTAGGGGGCTGTTTTCGTAACTTCAGGTTCACCCTACCCAGCCAACCCCACCCTGGCACCCAGAGTAGTACACCTGAATACTCCCCATTTTCTATCCCCACCGCAAAATAGACTTCTCCACGGCACCGTAGCCTTCATGCTCCTCCCATTTACATCGGCTCCATCGTAGTGCATCTGCCTCATCGACGACCTCGTACGCCACACTGAAGCCGGTCCACCGTCGTCGTCATACACGGAGCCTCTTCCCCGACATCGTCTTCCACGGTCTCGGATCTGCTTCCCGGAAGCCGACGCCAAGCGCAGAAGTACCACCTTCGTGGATAATGAACTGATTCCCATTGCCGACCATGACTCATAGAGGCCGCCGTGACCATCGTTCTCCTCCTCGGTTGGTAATGTGTGTATTGAATCACTTAGCAGTACATGTGCAGTTCCAATTTTGTTCATACCTACCCTTCAAATTTCCTGGGTGATATTGTTCCCGTAAAAGTAATTGGTTATAGCCTCCATTATCCAATAGAATATCAGCTTGTAATTGTGCGTCGCTCCTGTATCGCGCTGTGCTAGGGTAGGTTTTTCATCTGCAACCAGTAGTGTGGCAAATGATGGAAAGGTTTTTAGAACTAGCAAGATGCCCATGCGTTGCACGCATCAAGATGCATTTGTATGAGTACTTTATCTTGTGGGATAAAAGGATGAACGAGGAAAGGCCTTATTTGCAAATCTAGAGAGGGGTATGGGTATCTTTTTGCAAAATTCCCATTTGTTTCCTTCCTATCTGTCAGATATAAATCGGACGGCCTATATTGCAAGAAAAAAAGTATAGAGAAAAAAAGTAGATAGTAAAGGAAGTAGAGATAAATATTAAATATTAAATAAATATAACAGTAGAGAAGAGAGTAGAGATAGCATGTTGAGATTTTTTAAAGCGCCGCGCATTGCGATTCTGTTGGAGATGCTCTAACATGGCAGACGAGTGCTTTAATGTTGCCCACAAGATGCGCGAGTATTACTAGTAGTATATTTTTCTTGCCATGTTGAGATTTTAAAACCACGAGTGCGAACATGCAGAGGAGCAATGAAGACCAAACACGGGATATTCGGGACATCTTCAAGGAGTGTGGCAAGTTAAAGAGGAGCTGCACCGAACCTGTAAAACGAGCTTTGGTAAGTAATAGCCTTTCAATTACTTTCGTGTAGCCTCGTGTTCTTCGATGTGTATATGTTGTAGTTTCTGTTTCTCTTAAGCGTGGTGTTCTTTGATGTGTAATAAGAAGAGTCTTAATCGTCCTAATGCTTTTGTTTTTAGCTTGATGTAGGAAGTGGATGTTCTCACCTTGTAGTCTGTTTTTCTTTTTTTTTTCTTTTGAATTCACTTCTCTGAGTTCTGTTTATCTTGCTTCTACTAAATGGAACTAGGTTGCTCTGAGTATTGATCTAAAAAAGAAGTAACTTCCTGTAAGGATGCAGTTCCTGCGAGGAGGGAAGTATGGTCAACCTCAAAATCATGTTTCCAAAATGAGGCTGGATTACACACAAGGTGCCAGTTCCCTAATGATGCTGGATTAGACACAAGGTGCAAATTCCCAGATGATGCTAGATTACACACAAGCCAGGTGGAGTCGTCAGCTGTTCGTGTCCTCGTGGCATTAGTAAAGGCTGAAAGAAAGCGTGCAACAGCCCTTGAGAATGTAGCTGAGTTCCTGAAGAAGCGAAAAGAGCAATCAGATGCTCTCTTCACCCAAGCCAAAGAAGAGATGGAAGAAGCCAGAAATAAGCTAGCAGAGGCAGAGCAGGCTAGGCGTCTCCTGCTATCTAAAACTGTTGTCAATACAAAATTTCCTTCATAATAGCAAGGTTCAAATGTTTATCCAGTCAGCATGCCTGTTGTGATGTCCGTGCATCTACTGATGTGGCACAAAATGTTTTTTTCGGGTCATGTAATAACAGCAATTACTTTCCAAACAATAACAGACGAAGCATTGGACATGGTATAGTTCACGCGCAAGCCCGACATTCCAAGTTCAACTTCCACATCAAACTCATGTTCACAGATATCTGCACATTCATACATAATGTCCACAACCATGATTCACTTCAAAGCCAAAAAAATGTGAGGAGAGTTATAAATAAAGAAAATCCTCTACTAGTTCCTGCTACCAGTGCGAGCACAACAAGTCAAGACCATGCCTAATTAATTATATTTTAGTCATTTTTTGTGTTCTAAAATGCCTGCCGGCTTGTGGAAGGACGTGTTGCTGGCACACGCGCGGATTCAATGAAGGCAGGTGGGGCAGCCTTAAGCTAGTTGCACGCGGCGAGGAGGCGTGCTCAGCCAGGCCTGCAGCGAGTGCAGCCCTCTTGGCCGGCGCGCCGGTTCAATGCCTGCGCTATGAGAGGTCGCGTCCGTGTCAGAGTAATCACTCCCTCCAGTCCTTTCTTGTTTGGTTATAACAAAATCTCGTTTTCCATTCACATTTTACAAGTAAAATTCGTGGACAAACTTTGACCCAAAGTACGATGGGGACTAGTAAACCAGAATGGAGGTACTAGTTTTTTTAATCAAAGAAGGGTTTCCCCTTCCGATTTTCATTACTGAAAACCAGCATCTAAATCTAAACCATAGTATTTTCCCTAGAACTACCAGGTTCAACATCTCGCAACATAAACCCATACAACCTCCATCGCAAAAAAACCATACAACCATACGCCAAGGAGGTACGTAGTACTATGAATTCCATTTTCGCTCCATACCAATCGTTCTAAAAACTACTTACTACTTATAACGCTCCATTGAAAATCGGAACTCTTAACCCCGCTAAAAAAATGATGGTTTAAACGTGGCTACTCGATCTGTGGAAACTGGCGAGCCACCGCGCTCCAAGTTGTTCACCTGTGGTCCCGACCATCAACTCCTACGGATCAAATTATCACGCGAGCTGACTATTCCTACAAAGGTGCTCCACCACGTACCCGGTACCCGCGAATGCAGCAATCGTGCACCTAGGGTTTTAGGGTTTATTTGTTAATGTCGCCTTTACGTAACACTCATGTGTGCGAGACAGCCAGAGGCTGACTGCGTGCGTGCGCCTCTTCTCTTCATATATGTACTCCACTATTTGTCTGGTGTCCAAAAAAATATAATAACTACTAGCAATGTGCCAATGCGTTGCCACACGATCAAAGTAGATTAATACATATTCACCGATTTGATAGAAAAAAAGTCTAGTTTTGAAATACGTATATCACTAAAAATATGTTATGTTTCACTCAAAATATATTCCTTTGGCGGTTTTGATGAGATAAGGGAGGAATGTTGTTGGTTTCAAGATTTGAGAAGTGGTATATGTCTAATTTCTACTCTTACTAGCAAGATGCCCGTGCGTTGCACGGAACATCAAGATCTTGTGGGAGAAAAGGATGAACGAGGGAAGGCCTTATCTGCAAATGTGGTGAAGAGTGCGGGTAAATTGCCATATTTTCCTTCCTATCCGTCAAATATAAATCGGATGACCTACATGGAAGGATGGCAGGCCCACCATCATCACCAACTCTATTTTTTATCCCTACTCTTATAAAAAGCATTATCGGTGATGATCGTGTGCCTGCCATCCTGCAATATAGGCCGTCCGATCTATATCTGACGGATAGGAAGGAAACTATGGCAATTTTGCAAAAAGATACCCACACCCCTCTCCACATTTGCAAATAAGGCCTTCCCTTGTTCATCCTTTTCCCCCACAAGATAAACTACTCATACAAATGCATCTTGATGTTCCATGCAACGCATGGGCATCTTGCTAGTTGTTGCAAAAAGCCCATGTGTGTGTGAGAGAGGGGGAGAGTGGAGGAGGACGGAGTGCATGTGTGACAAAGACACAAGGAGTGTGTGTGCGATAGGTATCAGCTTAAAATGAGGCGATAGTGTGTGTGTGCACTATCAAGAGGGCGTGTCTCAAGAAGGGAAGAAAAATCTACATAGATACAAGGAGCGGGAGAGAGACATGTATGAGATGGTGGAAGCACGAGTGTGCGGGTGTATAAACCTATCTAGAGTCTAGCTAGTCGATAAATGTTTGTGAGAGAAATACAAGTTGGGGTGCGAAAGCGAGAGTTTTGTGTATGATAGAGAGAGACGGTAGTTGGGAAGGGGAGTGGAAGCAGGAGTTGTGTGTGTCTGTGTCTGAGAGAGAGAGAGAGAGAGAGAGGAGACGATAGTCGGGTTTGTCTGATCGGTAAACAAATGAATAATGTCAGTCTGGGATGGAGACGAAAAGGAGACCGCGACAAATATTGTGTCTACAGGAGAGAGAGAGAGAGAGAGAGAGAGAGAGAGAGTGATTTTAGTGGTACGAGTCATATGTAAAGACATATAGATATAGGGTGTGTGAGAGAATCCCATAGAGAGAAAAACAAAGTGAAAGACGAGTGGAGACTGTGTGTGTGGCGGTGAAAAAGAAAGCTTAGGTACCGAGTGATACCAGAGAACATTAGAGATGTGAGAGATAATGAAAATCGTGTTATGTATAATGATAGGGAGAGTGTGACACTTCTCAAGGGAGATGTCGAGAGACCATGTTTGCGAGGATAGGAGAAACATGAAGTGAGCGTGCGGGTGAGCTGGAGAAAAGAGAGTGATAGCTACCTGAAGGAGCATGCATGCGAGAGAGATGGGTGTAAAAGGAGTGAACAAAAAAGGGATTCAAATATTTGAATTCGAGATGATGATACATGTAATCCATACTCGAACCAAAATTGATCTATCAAACATGCATACTCATATGAATTCACGCACATCTATGTTATTTAATATGTAGATATTACCGATCCATACATTTTAGTAGAACATAATTTGGTTAAATTTTTTCGAATTCAACCTTAAGATTTAGAGATCGTTGTATTTGTAAATCATATTATACATATAAAGGAGCAGAATTCTTTGTTGTGCTTTTGAAAGTATATATAAAAAATGATGTATATAGAATGTAATTCCAATTGAAAATGGATCCCGCCCAAAAAAATAGAATACAAACGAGATTCGAATTGAGTTGGCACGGTAAACGTGCACTCTGCAAAATTTGAACAAAGCGGGGAAAGTCGCAGTAACCGCCCGAAACCAAAATCTGCGAGATGGAAATCACTACTGCCTATCCCTGCCACGCAAAGCCTATCTGCTGGATTTCTATAGGTTTCGATAGGGGTAGGTTTGTAATTTCACCCAAACATGACGTAACCGCCTCTCACCCGGATTCATACACGGTGGGCGCCAAAACACAGTGTGTCCTCGGCCGAAATCGACTCCCTCCCCGATTCATATTCATACATGGTGGGTGCCAAAAACAAACTCTCGTCGGCAAATATTCGGTGTATGCAAGATTACCTTCCTATCCCCAACCGACTAATGTTGTTGTGATGTAGTAGAAATTTGAAACGGGGGCTAAGTTTGTAAATTTCCTCGCATTTCAGACAAGCGCGCCCTGAATACATGGTTCCCCCCTTCCTCTCTACCTCCCTTTTCCCCATTTGTACTCCGTGGGCGCCAAAACACCCTCTCCACCCCACCCTCCTCCGTCCGCCGCCGTCCGCCACCCCATCCACCGCCGTCCTCCTCCACCATGCCGGAGCTGATACCCCGACGCCGCCATCCATTACAAGAGATCGACCTCTCTCATCCACGGCTTCGGACCGGGATCCTTGCATCCCGTCTCATCCCCGCCGTTGTCCACCTTGCCGGCGCCGCTCCTACAACTGTCTCGTCCACCGCACCCCGCCGCCACCGTCTACCCTCCTAGATCTGCTTCCACGCCGCCGACAGCCATCGCTACCGCAACACCGTCAAATTCTCTGCAGATGCGTACACGGCGCCACACCAGAGGCGATACTCTTTCGTATCTGCTCAACTTATTTATCGCAGCAAGAAAATAGATCGCCACTGCTTTACTCTGACTTCTTGTCTTGGTTGCGAAGTTGCCTTTGTCTGGTTTGCACCTTTAGATCCGCCATGGCACGCTCAACAGTAGACTCCCAATGCTTATGGTTTTCCCCTTTTATATTCCACACTAGTTAAATCACAGTAGACTAAATTTCAAAATTGGGTCAGCCAATTTTTCAAAGCTCGCCGGAGTTCGCCGGTGCGATCGAAGGGGCTCGGGTGATTGTGGGGCCTCGCCGAACGAAGAAAACTTGACGCGGGTGGGGCTTGGGGCAGGGTGGGGGTGGGGTGGCGGAGGAACACAGGCGGTGGGGGCCGGTGGTCCGGCCAGCGGCCCGTGCGGTGTTCTGTATGGGAAGAATCAGAGACGAGGAAGAAGAAGGGTTAGGAGCCGTAGGATCTTCATCCAACCGCCTGAAATGGTCGAGAGACAGCTGGGAGTTGCATTCTTAATGCGCTCTGGTTCATCATGTGTGGGCATTGCGCAACCAACATTTTATTATCCCAAATCTGCTTGCTCTTCTTTACCATGTTCCTCTTTTGTTCTTCTTTAATATGTACTCTCTCCGTTCCTAAATACATGTATTTGTATAGATTCCACCATGGACTACATATGGAGCAAAATGAGTGAATCTACACTCTAAAATGTATCTGGATACATCTGTATGTGATCCATAGTGGAAATCTCTACCAAGACTTATATTTTGGAATGGAGGGAGTATGATAGTAGTACAGTATGTTCCTTGTACTGAAGATGAACAAGGACATTTGCAATGTAGAGGTCTATATGGTCGGTTGTGATGGACACTTTGAGCCTCTTTGATTCGTAGGATCTTGTAAACATAGGAATAGGATTTGTAGTGGCCTGCCCACTTGAATCCTATAAGAATAGCAAGGAAATGCGGGGAGTTGTGTCGCCTTTGAGAGTTACACTGATATTAACAGTATCGCGCCTTCACTTGAAGAGAGCTGGTATTCGAAGCCTTTCTAGCCATACTGGCAATACTAGCACATATATTCCAGCAAGTTCCACTTTGCTGATTTTACTCTGATGCTTAAGGTTTTCCCGTTATATCTACACTATGATCTGTGTAGATGCTTTCTGTCGCACTAGCAGCAGTCCACTCTTGAAGCTAAACACTGCAATGACTTAGAAAATTGGCACCAAGGCATTGAGTGCCATTCTGGATGCAATGAAACTCATACACTCCCCACCTGTTGATTCTTGTCCAGAATATGATCCTAATGACTATTCTAACCTAAAGGAGTCAAAGGCAGATGGCCTGTCCTGTTCACCCATCAAGGTGCCTGTTCTGATTTGGCAATGTTTTATTGATTGCGGGTATCTTGCATATGTTGTCTTGCATTTCTTCTACTTTGTTGCATGATACGTCTCCAACGTATCTATAATTTTTGATTGCTCCATGCTATATTATCTACTGTTTTGGACTATATTGGGCTTTATTTTCCACTTTTATAATTTTTGGGACTAACCTATTAACCGGAGGCCCAGCCCGGAATTGTTGTTTTTTTGCCTATTTCAGTATTTCGGAGAAACAGAATATCAAACGGAGTCCAAACGGAATAAAACCTTCGGGAACGTGATTTTCTCATCGAACGTGATCGAGGAGACTTGGACCCTACTCCAAGGAGTCAAAGAGGCGGTCACGAGGGTGAGGGGCGCGCCCACCCCCCTAGGGCGCGCCCTGCCTCGTGGGCCCCTCGGTGCTCCACCGACGTACTCCTTCCTCCTATATATACCTACGTACCCCCAAACGATCAGAACAAGAGCCAAACACCTAATTCCACCGCCGCAACTTTCTGTATCCACGAGATCCCATCGTGGGGCCTGTTTCGGAGCTCCACCGGAGAGGGCCGTCAACACGAAGGGCTTCTACATCATCATAGCCTCTCCAATGAAGTGTGAGTAGTTTATCTTAGACCTTCGGGTCCATAGTTAGTAGCTAGATGGCTTCTTCTCTCTTTTTGGATCTCAATACAAAGTTCTCCCCCTCTCTTCTGGAGATCTACTCGATGTAATCTTCCTCTTTTTGTGGTGTGTTTGTTGAGACCGATGAATTGTGGGTTTATGATCAAGTCTATCTATGAATAATATTTGAATCTTCTCTGAATTCTTTCATGTATGATTGGTTATCTTTGCAAGTCTCTTCGAATTATCCGTTTGGTTTGGCCAACTAGATTGGTAGTTCTTGCCATGGGAGAAGTGCTTAGCTTTGGCTTCGATCTTGCGATGTCATTTCCAAGTGACAGAAGGGGCAGCAAGGCATGTATTGCATCGTTGCCATCAAGGATAACAAGATAGGGTTTATTTCATATTGCATGAATTTATCTCTCTACATCATGTCATCTTGCTTAAAGCGTTACTTTGTTTTTAACTTAATACTCTAGATGCATGCTGGATAGCGGTCGATGAGTGGAGTAATAGTAGTAGATGCAGAATCGTTTCGGTCTACTTGTCACGGACGTGATGCCTATATACATGATCATGCCTAGATATTCTCATAACTATGCTCAATTCTGTCAATTGCTCAACAGTAATTTGTTCACCCACCGTAGAATACTTATGCCCTTGAGAGAAGCCACTAGTGAAACCTATGGCCCCCGGGTCTATTCTCATCATATCAATCTCCATCACTTTAATCTTGCTTTGCTTTTTTACTTTTCACTTTGCATCTCTATACCAAAAATACCAAAAATATTATATCTATCAGATCTCACTCTCGTAAGTGACCGTGAAGGGATTGACAACCCCTAATCGCGTTGGTTGCGAGTAGCTATCGTTTTGTGCAGGTACGAGGGACTTGAGCGTGGCCTCCTACTGGATTGATACCTTTGTTCTCAAAAACTAAGGGAAATACTTACGCTACTCTGCTGCATCATCCTTTCCTCTTCGGGGAAATCCAACGCAAGCTCAAGAGGTAGCAAGAAGAATTTATGGCGCCGTTGCCGGGGAGTCGACGCAAAAAGTCAACATACCAAGTACCCATCACAATCCCTATCTCTCGCATTACATTAGTTGCCATTTGCCTCTCGTTTTCCTCTCCCCCACTTCACCCTTGCCGTTTTATTCGCCCTCTCTTTCCCAATCTCCTTCTCCTTCTCCGCCCCTCTTTTCTGTTTGCCTTTTTCTCGCTTGCCTTTTTTGTTTGCCCGTGCATTGGTTTGCTTGTTTGTCGTGATGGCTCAACCGAGATTTGGTGATCTTCACCTTAAAAAGTTAGAGGAGATCGAAAACAACGTTAGGAAGTTTATGGTTTTGCAATTTGAGCATAATAATTTCTTTAGAAATGAGCTTAAGGAACAAAAAAGTTTTATGAATTATATGAATAAAGAGCTTGATGATATGTCTAAAGAATTTGATGGTATAAGATCCCAAATTGCTCGTCTAGAAAAGATGACTGCTAAAATTTTGGATATGCAAGCCACCTTAGTTAATAAGATGGCCGCTAAACCGAATTCCTATGAAAATCAAGATGAAGATCTAAAAGTTATTGATGTGTCTCCTATCTAATCTTTGTTTTGCAATATGAACCTTTATGAAACTGAATATGATCTTCCTTTACCTAGACGGCGTTCTAAAAATTCGGAGTATTTATATCTTTATGATGAAATTGATGAAAGTGGGATTGAAAGAAATAAAAATCTAGATGTTGCTAAACCCACTATATTGGATTTCAAGGAATTTAATTATGAAAGTTTCTCTTTAATTGATTGTATTTCCTTGTTGTAATCCATGCTAAATTCTCCACATGCTTATAGTCAAAAGAAAGCCTTCACCGAACATATTGTTGATGCCTTGATGCAATCTTATGAAGAAAAACTTGAGTTGAAAGTTTCTATCCCTAGAAAACTCTATGATGAGTGGGAACCAACTATTAAAATTAAAATTAAAGATCATGAGTTTTATGCTTTGTGTGATTTGGGTGCTAGTGTCTCCACTATCCCCAAAACTTTGTGTGATTTCCTCGATTTCCGTAATTTTGATGATTGCTCTCTAAACTAGCATGTTGCGGATTCTACTATTAAGAAACCTATTGGAAGGATTAATGATGTTCTTATTGTTGAAAATAGGAATTAGGTGCCCATAGATTTCATTGTTCTTGATATAGATTGCAATCCTTCTTGCCCTATTATTCTTGGTAGACCTTTCCTTAGAACGGTTGGTGCGATTATTGATATGAAGGAAGGGAATATTAGATTTAAATTTCCATTAAAAAAGGGCATGGAACACTTTCCAAGAAATAAAATAAAATTGACATATGAAACTATCATGAGAGCCACTTATGGATTGCCTACCAAAGATGGCAATACCTAGATCTATCCTCGCTTTTATGCCTAGCTAGGGGCGTTAAACGATAGCGCTTGTTGGGAGGCAACCCAATTTTATTTTTATTCCTTGATTTTTGCTCCTGTTTAGTAATAAATAATTTATTTAGACTCTGTTTTGGTTGTGTTTTTTGTGTTTAATTAGTGTTTGTGCCAAGTAGAACCGTTGGGAAGACTTGGGGAAAGTCTTGTTGAACTTGCTTTAAAAACAGAAACTTTAGCGCTCACAAGAACTGCTGTCATTTTTATTTGAAGAGCGCTATTTAGTTAATTCTTTTTTCAGATGATTAATAGATAAATTCCTCACGTCCAGCAATTTATTTTAGAATTTTTGGGGTTCCATAAGTTTATGTTAGTTACAGATTACTACAGACTGTTCTGTTTTTGACAGATTCTGTTTTTCGTGTGTTGTTTGCTTATTTTGATGAATCTATGGCTAGTAAAATAGTTTATAATCCATAGAGAAGTTGGAATACAGTAGGTTTAACACCAATATAAATAAAGAATGAGTTCATTACAGTACCTTGAAGTGGTCTTTTGTTTTCTTTCTCTAACGGAGCTCACGAGATTTCTATTGAGTTTTGTGTTGTGAAGTTTTCAAGTTTTGGGTGAATTATTTTGATGGATTATGGAACAAGGAGTGGAAAGAGCCTAAGCTTGGGGATGCCCATGGCACCCCCAAGATAATCCAAGGACACCAAAAAGTCAAAGCTTGGGGATGCCCCAGAAGGCATCCCCTCTTTCCTCCACTTCCATCTGTAATTTACTTGGAGCTATATTTTTATTCACCAACATGATATGTGTTTTGCTTGGAGCGTCTTGTATTATTTGTGTCTTTGTGTTTTAGTATGCCACAATCATCCTTGCTGTACACACTGCTACCTCTTGAGCATGCGTTGGATTTCCCCGAAGAGGAAAGGATGATGCAGCAGAGTAGCGTAAGTATTTCCCTCAGTTTTTGAGAACCAAGGTATCAATCCAGTAGGAGGCCACGCTCAAGTCCCTTGTACCTACACAAAATGATAGCTGCTCGCAACCAACGCGATTAGGGGTTGTCAATCCCTTCACGGTCACTTACAAGAGTGAGATCTAATAGATATAATATTTTTGGTATTTTTGTTATAGAGATGCAAAGTGAAAAGTAAAAGGCAAAGTAAAAAAGCAAAGCAACATTAAAGTGATGGAGATTGATATGATGAGAATACACCCGGGGGCCATAAGTTTCACTAGTGGCTTCTCTCAAGAGCATAAGTATTCTACGGTGGGCGAACAAATTACTGTTGAGCAATTGACAGAATTGAGCATAGTTATGGGAATATCTAGGCATGATTATGTATATAGGCATCACGTCCGTGACAAGTAGACCAAAACGATTCTACATCTACTACTATTACTCCACTCATCGACCGCTATCCAGCATGCATCTAGAGTATTAAGTTAAAAATAGAGTAACGCTTTAAGCAAGATGACATGATGTAGAGAGATAAATTCATGCAATATGAAATAAAACCCATCTTGTTATCCTCGATGGCAACGATGCAATACGTGCCTTGTTGCCCCTTTTGTCACTGGGAAAGGACACCGCAAGATCGAACCCAAAGCTAAGCACTTCTCCCATGGCAACAACTACCAATCTAGTTGGCCAAACCAAACAGATAATTCGAAGAGACTTGCAAAGATAACCAATCATACATAAAAGAATTCAGAGAAGATTCAAATATTATTCAAAGATAGACTTGATCATAAACCCACAATTCACCGGTCTCAACAAACACACCACAAAAAGAAGAAGATTATATCGAATAAATCTCCACAAGAGAGGGGGAGAACTTTGTATTGAGATCCAAAAAGAGAGAAGAAGCCATCTAGCTACTAACTATGGACCCGAAGGTCTGAAGTAAACTACTCACACTTCATCGGAGAGGCTATGATGATGTAGAAGCCCTCCGTGATGACGGCCCTCTCCGGCGGAGCTCCGGAACAGGCCCCAAGATGCGATCTCGTGGATACAGAAAGTTGCGGCAGTGGAATTAGGTTTTTGGCACCTGTTCTGATCGTTTGGGGGTACGTAGGTATATATAGGAGGAAGGAGTACGTCGGTGGAGCACCGAGGGGCCCACGAGGCAGGGGGGCGCGCCCTAGGGGGTGGGCGCGCCCCCCACCCTCGTGACCGCCTCTTTGACTCCTTGGAGTAGGGTCCAAGTCTCCTGGATCACGTTCGGTGAGAAAATCACGTTCCCGAAGGTTTTATTATGTTTGGACTTCGTTTGATATTCTGTTTCTCCGAAATACTGAAATAGGCAAAAAAAACAGCAATTCTGGGCTGGGCCTCCGGTTAGTAGGTTAGTCCCAAAAATAATATAAAAGTGGAAAATAAAGCCCAATATAGTCCAAAACAGTAGATAATATAGCATGGAGCAATCAAAAATTATATATATGTTGGAGACGTATCAGGCATCCCCAAGCTTAATTCCTGCTCGTCCTCGAGTAGGTAAATGATAAAAAGAGAATTTTTGATGCGGAGTGCTACTTGGCATAATTTCAATGCAAATCTTATTAATTGTGATATGAATATTCAGATTCGAAAGATTCAAGACAAAAGTTTATATTGACATAAAAATAATAATACTTCAAGCATACTAACAAAGCAATTATGTCTTCTCAAAATATCATGGCCAAAGAAAGTTATCCCTACAAAATCATATAGTCTGGCTATGCTCTATCTTCACCACACAAAGTATTTAAATCATGCACAACCCCGATGACAAGCCAAGAAATTGTTTCATACTCTAACTTTTTCAAAACTTTTTCAATCTTCACGCAATACATGAGCGTGAGCCATGGATATAGCACTGTATGTGGAATAGAATGGTGGTTGTGGAGAAGACAAAAAGGAGAAGATAGTCTCACATCAACTAGGCGTATGAAGGGGCTATGGAGATGCCCATTAATAGATATCAATGTGAGTGAGTAGGGATTGCCATGCAACGGATGCACTAGAGCTATAAGTATATGAAAGCTCAAAAAGAAACTAAGTGAGTGTGCATCCAACTTGCTTGCTCATGAAGACCTAGGGCAATTTGAGGAACCCCATCATTGGAATATACAAGCCAAGTTCTATAATGAAAGATCCCCACTAGTATATGAAAGTGACATAACGAGAGACTCTCTATTATGAAGATCATGGTGCTACTTTGAAGCACAAGTGTGGTAAAAGGATAGTAACATTGTCCCTTCTCTTTTTTTCTCACATTTTTTTATTTTTTTATTTGGGCCTTTTCTCTTTTTTTATGGCCTCTTTTTATTTGGGCTTCTTTGGCCTCTTTTATTTATCTTTCCTCCGGAGTCTCATCCCAACTTATGGGGGAATCATAGTCTCCATCATTCTTTCCTCACTTGGGACAATGCTCTAAAAATGATGATCATCACACTTTTATTTTTCTTACAACCCAACAATTACAACTCGATACTTAGAACAAAATATGACTCGGGATATGCAATATGACAATGATGAATGTGTCATGATAAACGGAACGGTGGAAAGTTGCATGGCAATATATCTCGGAATGGCTATGGAAATGCCATGATAGGTAGGTATAGTGGCTGTTTTGAGGAAGGTATATGGTGGGTGTATGATACCGGCGAAAGGTGTGCGGTATTAGAGAGGCTAGCAAAGGTGGAAGGGTGAGAAAAAGTGCATATAATCCATGGACTCAACATTAGTCATAAAGAACTCATATACTTATTGCAAAAATCTATAAGTTATCAAAGCAAAGTATTACGCGCATGCTCCTAGGGGGATAGATTGGTAGGAAAAGACCATCGCTCGTCCCCGACCGCCACTCATAAGGAAGACAATCAATAAATAAATCATGCTCCGACTTCATCACATAACGGTTCACCATACATGCATGCTACGGGAATCACAAACTTTAACACAAGTATTCTTTAAATTCACAACTACTCAACTAGCATGATTCTAATATTATCACCTCCACATCTCAAAACAATTATCATGCTTCAATCTTTTCTTAGTATTCAACACACTCAAAAGAAAGTTTCACAAATCTTGAATACCAAGCATATTATTATTAAGCAAATTACCATGCTATTAAGAGACTCTCAAAATAATTTAAGTGAAGCATGAGAGATCAATAGTTTCTTTAAAACAAATCCACCACCGTGCTCTAAAAGATCTAAGTGAAGCACATAGAGAAAAATTATAACGCTCAAAAGATATAAGTGAAGCACATAGAGCAAAACTACTTAGCTCAAAAAATATAAGTGAAGCACATAGAGCAAAACTACATAGCTCAAAAGATATAAGTGAAGCAAATAGAGTATTCTATGAAATTTTAATTCATGTATGGCTCTCTCAAAAGGTGTGTACAGCAAGGATGATTGTGGCATACTAAAACACAAAGACACAAATAATACAAGACGCTCCAAGCAAAACACACATCTTGTTGGTGAATAAAAATAATTTACTTGGAGCTATATTTTTATTCACCAACATGATATGTGTTTTGCTTGGCGCGTCTTGTATTATTTGTGTCTTTGTGTTTTAGTATGCCACAATCATCCTTGCTATACACACTTTTGAGAGAGCCATACATGAATTAAAATTTGATAGAATACTCTATGTGCTTCACTTATATCTTTTGAGCTAAGTAGTTTTGCTCTATGTGCTTCACTTATATCTTTTTGAGCTAACTAGTTTTGCTCTATGTGCTTCACTTATATCTTTTGAGTGTTATAATTTTGCTCTATGTGCTTCACTTAGATCTTTTAGAGCACGGTGGTGGATTTGTTTTAAATAAACTATTGATCTCTCATTCTTCACTTAAATTATTTTGAGAGTCTCTTAGTAGCATGGTAATTTGCTTAATAATAATGTGCTTGGTATTCAAGATTTGTGAAACTTTCTTTTGAGTGTGTTGAATACTAAGAAAAGATTGAAGCATGATAATTGTTTTGAGATATGGAGGTGATAATATTAGAGTCATGCTAGTTGAGTAGTTGTGAATTTAAAGAATACTTGTGTTAAAGTTTGTGATTCCCGTAGCATGCACGTATGGTGAACCGTTATGTGATGAAGTCGGAGCATGATTTATTTATTGATTGTCTTCCTTATGAGTGGCGGTCGGGGACGAGCGATGGTCTTTTCCTACCAATATATCCCCCTAGGAGCATGCGCGTAATACTTTGCTTTGATAACTTCTAGATTTTTGCAATAAGTATATGAGTTCTTTATGACTAATGTTGAGTCCATGGATTATATGCACTTTTTCTCACCCTTCCACCTTTGCTAGCCTCTCTAATACCGCGCACCTTTCGCCGGTATCATACACTCACCATATACCTTCCTCAAAACAGCCACCATACTTACCTATCATGGCATTTCCATAGCCATTCCGAGATATATTGTCATGCAACTTTCCACCGTTCCGTTTATCATGACACATTCATCATTGTCATATTGCATATCCCGGTACACCGCCGGAGGCATTCATATAGAGTCATATTTTGTTCTAAGTATCGAGTTGTAATTGTTGAGTTGTAAGAAAAATAAAAGTGTGATGATCATTATTTTTGGAGCATTGTCCCAAGTGAGGAAAGAATGATGGAGACTATGATTCCCCCATAAGTCGGGATGAGACTCCGGACGAAAGATAAATAAAAGAGGCCAAAGAAGCCCAAATAAAAAGAGGCCATAAAAAAAGAGAGAAGGCCCAAATAAAAAAAATAAAAAAATGAGAGAAAAAAGAGAAGGGACAATGTTACTATCCTTTTACCACACTTGTGCTTCAAAGTAGCACCATGATCTTCATAATAGAGAGTCTCTCGTTATGTCACTTTCATATACTAGTGGGAATCTTTCATTATAGAACTTGGCTTGTATATTCCAATGATGGGCTTCCTCAAATTTCCCTAGGTCTTCATGAGCAAGCAAGTTGGATGCACACCCACTTAGTTTCTTTCTGAGCTTTCATATACTTATAGCTCTAGTGCATCTGTTGCATGGCAATCCCTACTCACTCACATTGATATCTATTAATGGGCATCTCCATAGCCCCTTCATACGCCTAGTTGATGTGAGACTATCTTCTCCTTTTTGTCTTCTCCACAACCACCATTCTATTCCACATATAGTGCTATATCCATGGCTCATGCTCATGTATTGCGTGAAGATTGAAAAAGTTTTGAAAAAGTTAGAGTATGAAACAATTGCTTGGCTTGTCATCGGGGTTGTGCATGATTTAAATACTTTGTGTGGTGAAGATAGAGCATAGCCAGACTATATGATTTTGTAGGGATAACTTTCTTTGGCCATGATATTTTGAGAAAACATAATTGCTTTGTTAGTATGCTTGAAGTATTATTATTTTTATGTCAATATAAACTTTTGTCTTGAATCTTTCGAATCTGAATATTCATATCACAATTAAGAAGATTTGCATTGAAATTATGCCAAGTAGCACTCCGCATCAAAAATTCTCTTTTTATCATTTACCTACTCGAGGACGAGCAGGAATTAAGCTTGGGGATGCCTGATACGTCTCCAACGTATCTATAATTTTTGATTGCTCCATGCTATATTATCTACTGTTTTGGACTATATTGGGCTTTATTTTCCACTTTTATATTATTTTTGGGACTAACCTATTAACCGGAGGCCCAGCCCTGAATTGCTGTTTTTGCCTATTTCAGTATTTCGAAGAAACAGAATATCAAACGGAGTCCAAACGGAATAAAACCTTCGGAAACGTGATTTTCTCACCGAACGTGATCCAAGAGACTTGGACCCTACTCCAAGGAGTCCAAGAGGCGGTCACGAGGGTGGGGGGCGCGCCCCCTGCCTCGTGGGCCCCTCGGTGCTCCACTGACGTACTCCTTCCTCCTATATATACCTATGTACCCCCAAACGATCAGAACAGGAGCCAAAAACCTAATTCCTCCACCACAACTTTCTGTATCCACGAGATCCCATCTTGGGGCCTGTTCCGGAGCTCCGCTGGAGAGGGCCGTCATCACGGAGGGCTTCTACATCATCATAGCCTCTCCGATGAAGTGTGAGTAGTTTACCTCAGACCTTCGGGTCCATAGTTAGTAGCTAGACGGCTTCTTCTCTCTTTTTGGATCTCAATACAAAGTTCTCCCCCTCTCTTGTGGAGATCTATTCAATGTAATCTTCCTCTTTTTGCGGTGTGTTTGTTGAGACCGATGAATTGTGGGTTTATGATCAAGTCTATCTATCAATAATATTTGAATCTTCTCTGAATTATTTTATGTATGATTGGTTATCTTTGCAAGTCTCTTCGAATTATCCGTTTGGTTTGCCAACTAGATTGGTAGTTCTTGCCATGGGAGAAGTGCTTAGCTTTGGGTTCGATCTTGCGGTGTCCTTTCCCAGTGATAGAAGGGGCAGCAAGACACATATTGCATCGTTGCCATCGAGGATAACAAGATGGGGTTTATTTCATATTGGATGAATTTATCTCTCTACATCATGTCATCTTGCTTAAAGCGTTACTTTGTTTTTAACTTAATACTCTAGATGCATGCTGGATAGCGGTCGATGAGTGGAGTAATAGTAGTAGATGCAGAATCGTTTCGGTCTACTTGTCACGGACGTGATGCCTATATACATGATCATGCCTAGATATTCTCATAACTATGCTCAATTCTGTCAATTGCTCAACAGTAATTTTTTCACCCACCATAGAATACTTATGCTCTTGAGAGAAGCCACTAGTGAAACCTATGGCCCCCGGGTCTATTCTCATCATATCAATCCCATCACTTTAATCTTGCTTTGCTTTTTTACTTTGCCTTTTACTTTTCACTTTGCATCTCTATACCAAAAATACCAAAAATATTATATCTATCAGATCTCACTCTCGTAAGTGACCGTGAAGGGATTGACAACCCCTAATCGCGTTGGTTGCGAGCAGCCATCATTTTGTGCAGGTACGAGGGACTTGAGCATGGCCTCCTACTGGATTGATACCTTGGTTCTCAAAAACTAAGGGAAATACTTACGCTACTCTGCTGCATCATCCTTTCCTCTTCGGGGAAATCCAACGCAAGCTCAAGAGGTAGCATTGCACCGCCATCTGCTTAGTTTACTCATCATATATGTCGAGATGCCATGCCCATCCATTATCAATACATATTCCATCTATCATCATACCATGTTTTTCCACTCAAATGTTGTTCTTGTGCATCAGACATCAAAAAGGAAGAGGGTGATTTCCGAACCTGAAGGAGCACCAGCAAAGTCCTTGAAAAACGTGGTGGTGCCGGAGAAATCAGACAGCACCCCACTTATATTGGATGTACAACCAGTGACATAAAACGTAGGACCAACTACAGCAGACTGTACCCATACTTCACTGGCCACACCACTAGCCCCACTACACAGGACCTGCACTCCAACAAAAGGTATACCGATTTCATTTGCCATAAGCACCAGCTGTACCATAGAAAATCCCACTCCAGCAAAAAGTACAGCAAGTCCTGTTGGGGAACGTAGTAATTTCAAAATTTTCCTACGCACACGCAAGATCATGGTGATGCATAGCAACGATAGGGGAGAGTGTTGTCCATGTACCCTCGTAGACCGAAAGCGGAAGCGTTAGCACAACGCGGTTTATGTAGTCGTACGTCTTCACGATCTGACCGATCCAAGTACCGAACGCACGGCACCTCCGAGTTCAGCACACATTCAGCTCGATGACGTCCACGAACTCCGATCCAGCAGAGCTTCACGGGAGAGTTCCGTCAGCACGACGGTGTGGTGACGGTGATGATGTTGCTACCGATGCAGGGCTTCGCCTAAGCACCGCTACGATATGACCGAGGTGGAATATGGTGGAGGGGGGGCACCGCACACGGCTGGGAGAGATCAACTGATCAACTTGTGTGTCTAGACGTGCCCCCCTGCCCCTGTATATAAAGGAGCAAGGGGGAGGCCGGCCGGCCCTCTATGGGCGCGCCAGGAGGAGGAGTCCTCCTCCTAGTAGGAGTAGGACTCCACTTTCCTACTCCTACTAGGAGGAGGAAAGGAAGGAGGAGAAGGAGAAGGAAGGAGAAGGAGGAAAAGGAGGAAAGGGGGGCCGGCCACCTAGTCCAATTCGGTTTGGGCTAGGGGGGCCGCGTGCCTTGCCTCCTCTCTTCCACCACTTTGGCCCATGAGGCCCATTACTTCTTCCTCGTATTATCGTAACTCCCTAGTACCCCCGAAAATACCCAAATCACTCGGAACCTTTCCGATGTCCAAATATAGTCGTCCAATATATTGATATTTACGTCTCAACCATTTCGAGACTCCTCGTCATGTCCCCAATCTCATCCGGGACTCCAAACTACCTTCGGTACATCAAATCACATAAACTCATAATACAATCGCCACCGAAACATTAAGCGTGCGGACCCTATGGGTTCGAGAACTATGTAGACATGACCGAGACATGTCTCTGGTCAATAACCAATAGCGGAACCTGGATGCTCATATTGGCTCCCACATATTCTACGAAGATCTTTATCGGTCAGACCGCATAACAACATACGTTGTTCCCTTTGTCATCGGTATGTTACTTGCCCGAGACACGATCATCGGTATCTCAATACCTAGTTCAATCTCGTTACCGGCAAGTCTCTTTACTCGTTCCGTAATACATCATCCCGCAACTAACTCATTAGTTGCAATGCTTGCAAGGTTTAAGTGATGTGCATTACCGAGAGGGCCCAGAGATACCTCTCTGACAATCGGAGTGACAAATCCTAATCTCGAAATACGCCAACCCAACAAGTACCTCTGGAGACACCTGTAGAGCACCTTTATAATCACCCAGTTATGTTGTGATGTTTGGTAGCACACAAAGTGTTCCTCTGGTAAACGGGAGTTGCATAATCTCATAGTCATAAGAACATGTATAAGTCATGAAGAAAGCAATAGCAACAAACTAAACGATCAAGTGCTATGCTAACAGAATGGGTCAAGTCAATCACATCATCTCCTAATGATGTGATCTCGTTAATCAAATGACAACTCATGTCTATGGTTAGGAAACATAACCATCTTTGATCAACGAGCTAGTCAAGTAGAGGCATACTAGTGACACTCTATTTGTCTATGTATTCACACATGTATTATGTTTCCGGTTAATACAATTCTAGCATGAATAATAAACATTTATCATGACATAAGGAAATAAATAATAACTTTATTATTGCCTCTAGGGCATATTTCCTTCAGTCTCCCACTTGCACTAGAGTCAATAATCTAGTACACATCGCCATGTGATTTAATATCAATAGTTCACATCACCATGTGATTAACACCCATAGTTCACATCGACATGTCACCAACACCCAAAGGGTTTACTAGAGTCAATAATCTAGTTCACATCGCTATGTGATTAACACCCAAAGAGTACTGAGGTGTGATCATGTTTTGCTTGTGAGAGAAGTTTAGTCAACGGGTCTGCCACATTCAGATCCGTAAGTATTTTTCAAATTTCTATGTCAACAATGCTCTGCACAGAGCTACTCTAGCTAATAGCTCCCACTTTCAATATGTATCCAGATTGAGATTTAGAGTCATCTGGATCAGTGTCAAAATTTGCATCGACGTAACCCTTTACGACGAACCTTTTGTTACATCCATAATCGAGAAACATATCCTTATTCCACTAAGGATAATTTTGACCAATGTCCAGTGATCTACTCCTAGATCACTATTGTACTCCTTTGCCAAAGTCAGGGCAGGGTATACAATAGGTCTGGTACACAGCATGGCATACTTTATAGAACCTATGGCTGAGGCACAAGGAATGACTTTCATTCTCTCTCTATCTTCTGCCGTGGTCGGGTCTTGAGTCTTACTCAACTTCACACCTTGTAACACAAGCAAGAACTCCTTCTTTGACTGTTCCATTTTGAACTACTTCAAAATCTTGTCAAGGTATGTACTCATTCAAAAACTTATCAAGTGTCTTGATCTATCTCTATAGATCTTGATGCTCAATATGTAAGCAGCTTCACCGAGGTCTTTCTTTGAAAAAACTCCTTTCAAACATTCCTTTATGCTTTGCAGAATAATTCTACATCATCTTCGATCAACAATATGTCATACATATACTTATCAGAACTGTTGTAGTGCTCCCACTCACTTTCTTATAAATACAGGCTTCACCGCAAGTCTGTATAAAACTATATGCTTTGATCAACTTATCAAAGCGTATATTCCAACTCTGAGATGCTTGCACCAGTCCATAGATGGATCACTGGAGCTTGCATATTTTGTTAGTACCTTTAGGATCGACAAAACCTTCTAGTTGCATCATATACAACTCATATTTAATAAATCCTATTAAGGAATGCAGTTTTGTTTATCCATTTGCCAGATTTCATAAAATGCGGCAATAGCTAACATGATTCGGATAGACTTAAGCATAGATACGAGTGAGAAATTCTCATCGTGGTCAACACCTTGAACTTGTCGAAAACTTTTTTGCGACAATTCTAGCTTTGTAGATAGTAACACTACTATGAGCGTCCATCTTCCTCTTGAAGATCCATTTAATCTCAATGGCTCGCCGATCTTTTGGCAAGTCAATCAAAGTCCTTACTTTGTTCTTATACATGGATCTCATCTCAGATTTCATGGCCTCAAGCCATTTCGCGGAATCTGGGCTCATCATCGCTTCCTCATAGTTCGTAGGTTCGTCATTGTCAAGTAACATGTCCTCCAGAATAGGATTACTATACGACTCTGGTGCGGATATCACTCTGGTTTACCTACGAGGTTCGGTAGTAACTTGATCTGAAGTTACATGATCATCATCATTAGCTTCCTCGCTAATTGGTGTAGTAGTCACAGGAACAGATTTCTATGATGAACTACTTTCCAATAAGGGAGCAGGTACAGTTACCTCATCAAGTTCTACTTTTCTCCCACTCACTTCTTTCAAGAGAAACTCCTTCTCTAGAAAGGATCCATTCTCAGCAATGAATATCTTGCCTTCGGATCTGTGATAGAAGGTGTACCCAACATTTTCTTTTGGGTATCCTATGAAGACGCACTTCTCCGATTTGGATTTGAGCTTATCAGGTTGAAACTTTTTCACATAAGCATTGCAACCTCAAACTTTAAGAAACGACAACTTAGGTTTCTTGCCAAACCATAGTTCATACGGTGTCGTCTCAACGGATTTAGATGGTGCCCTATTTAACGTGAATGTAGCTGTCTCTAATGCATAACCTCAAAACTATAGTGGTTAATCGGTAAGAAACATCATAGATTGCACTATATCCAATAATAGTATGGTTATGACGTTCGGACACACCATTATGCTGTGGTGTTCCAGGTGGCATGATTTTGTGAAACTATTCCACATTGTTTTAATTGAAGACGAAACTTGTAACTCAAATATTTGTCTCTGCGATCAGATCGTAGAAACTTTATTTTCTTGTCACAATGATTTTCCACTTCACTCTGAAGTTTTTGAACTTTTCAAATGTTCCAGACTTATGTTTCATCAAGTAGATATACCCATATCTGCTCAAATCATCTGTGAAGGTCGGAAAATAACGATACCCGCCGCGAGCCTCAACATTCATCGGACTGCATACATCAGTATGTATTATTTCCAATAAGTCAGTTGCTTGCTCCATTGGTCCGGAGAACGGAGTCTTAGTCATCTTGCCCATGAGGCACGGTTTGTAAGCATCAACTGATTCATAATCAAGTGATTCCAAAAGCCCATCAGCATGGATTTTCTTCATGCGCTTTACACCAATATGACCTAAACAACAGTGCCACAAATAAGTTGCACTATCATTATTAACTTTGCATCTTTTGGCTTCAATATTATGAGAATGTGTATCACCACAATCGAGATCCAACAAACCATTTTCATTGGGTGTATGACCATAGAAGGTTTTATTCATGTAAACAGAACAACAATTTATCCTCTTACTTAAATGAATAATCGTATTGCAATAAATATGATCAAATCATATTCATGCTCAACGCAAACACCAAATAACACTTATTTAGGTTCAACACTAATCCCGAAAGTATAGGGAGTGTGCGATGATGATCATATCAATCTTGGAACCACTTCCAACACACATCGTCACTTCACCCTTAACTAGTCTCTGTTCATTCTGCAACTCCCATTTCGAGTTACTACTCTTAGCAACTGAACCAGTATCAAATACCGAGGGGTTGCTACGAACACTAGTAAAATACACATCAATGATCTGTATATCAAATATACCTTTGTTCACTTTGCCATCCTTCTTATCCGCCAAATACTTGGGGCAGTTCCGCTTCCAGTGACCAGTCCTTTTGCAGTAGAAGCACTTAGTCTCAGGCTTAGGACCAGACTTGGGCTTCTTCACTTGAGCAGCAACTTGCTTGTCGTTCTTCTTGAAGTTCCCTTTCTTTCCCTTTGCCCTTTTCTTGAAACTAGTGGTCTTGTTAATCATCAACACTTGATGCTCTTTCTTGATTTCTACCTTCATCGATTTCATCATCATGAAAAGCTCGGGAATCGTTTTCATCATCCCTTGCATACTATAGTTCATCACGAAGTTCTACTAACTTGGTGATGGTGACTAGAGAATTCTGTCAATCACTATTTTATCTGGAAGATTAACTCCCACTTGATTCAAGAGATTGTAGTACCCAGACAATCTGAACACATGCTCACTGCTTGAGCTATTCTCCTCAATCTTTTAGCTATAGAACTTGTTGGAGACTTCATATCTCTCAACTCGGGTATTTGCTTGAAATATTAACTTCAACTCCTGGAACATCCATATGATCCATGACGTTAAAAACATCTTTGAAGTCCCGATTCTAAGCTGTTAAGCATGATGCACTAAACTATCAAGTAGTCATCATATTGAGCTAGCCAAACGTTCATGACGTCTGCATCTACTCCTGCAATAGGTCTGTCACCTAGCAGTGCATTAAGGACATAATTCTTCTGTGCAGCAATGAGGATAAACCTCAGATCACGGATCCAATCCGCATCATTGCTACTAACATCTTTCAACTTAGTTTTCTCTAGGAACATATCAAAAATAAAACAGGGGAGCTAAACGCAAGCTATTGATCTACAACATAGATATGCTAATACTACCAGGACTAAGTTCATGATAAATTTAAGTTCAATTAATCATATTACTTAAGAACTCCCACTTAGAAAGACATCCCTCTAATCTTCTGAGTGATCACGTGATCCAAATCAACTAAACCATAACCGATCATCACGTGAAATGGAGTAGTTTTCAATGGTGAACATCACTATGTTGATCATATCTACTATATGATTCACGCTCGACCTTTCAGTCTCAGTGTTCCGAGGCCATATCTGCATATGCTAGGCTCGTCAAGTTTAACCTAAGTATTCTGCGTGTGCAAAACTGGCTTGCACCCGTTGTAGATGGACGTAGAGCTTATCACACCCGATCATCACATGGTGTCTGGGCACGACGAACTTTGGCAACGGTGCATACTCAGGGAGAACACTTTTATCTTGAAATTTAGTGAGAGATCATCTTATAATGCTATCGTCAATTAAAGCAAGATAAGATGCATAAACGATAAACATCACATGCAATCAAAATATGTGACATGATATGGCCATCATCATCTTGTGCCTTTGATATCCATCTCCAAAACATCGTCATGATTTCCATCGTCACTGGCATGACACCATGATCTCCATCATCTTGATCTATATCAATGTGTCGTCACATGGTCGTCTTGCCAACTATTGCTATCGCATAGCGATAATTGTAAAGCTTAAGGCAACCATAAGGCTTCTGCCAGTTGCCGATAACTTCAACAAAACATGATCATCTTATACAACAACTTATATCTCATCACGTCTTGACCATATCACATCACAACATGCCCTGCAAAAACAAGTTAGACGTCCTCTACTTTGTTGTTGCAAGTTTTGCGTGGCTGCTACGGGCTGAGCAAGAACCATTCTTACCTATGCATCGAAAACCACAACGATAGTTTGTCAAGTTAGTGTTGTTTTAACCTCCTCAAGGACCGGGCGTAGCCACACTCGGTTCAACTAAAGTTGGAGAAACTGACACCCGCTAGTCACCTGTGTGCATAGCACGGCGGTAAAACCAGTCTCGCGTAAGCGTACGCGTAATGTTGGTCTGGGCCGCTTCATCCAACAATACCGCCGAACCAAAGTGTGACATGCTGGTAAGCAGTATGACTTATATAGCCCACAACTCACTTGTGTTCTACTCGTGCATATGACATCTACGCATAAAACCTGGCTCGGATGCCACTGTTGGGGAATGTAGTAATTTCAAAATTTTCCTACGCACACGCAAGATCATGGTGATGCATAGCAACGAGAGGGGAGAGTGTTATCCACGTACCCTCGTAGACCGAAAGCGGAAGCGTTAGCACAACGCGGTTGATGTAGTCGTACGTCTTCACGATCCGACCGATCCAAGTACCGAATGCACGGCACCTCCGAGTTCAGCACACATTTAGCTCGATGACATCCCATGAACTCCGATCCAGCAGAGCTTCATGGGAGAGTTTCGTCAGCACGACAGCGTGGTGACGGTGATGATGTTGCTACCGACGCAAGGCTTTGCCTAAGCACCGCTACGATATGACCGAGGTGGAATATGGTGGAGGGGGCACCACACACGGCTGGGAGAGATCAACTAATCAACTTGTGTGTCTAGAGGTGCCCCCTGCCCTTGTATATAAAGGAGCAAGGGGGAAGGCCGGTCGGCCCTCTATGGGCGCGCCAGGAGGAGAAGTCCTCCTCCTAGTAGGAGTAGGACTCCCCTTTCCTACTCCTACTAGGAGGAGGAAAGGAAGGAGGAGAAGGAGAAGGAAGGAGAAGGAGGAAAAGGAGGAAAGGGGGGCCGGCCCCCTAGTCCAATTCGGTTTGGACTAGGGGGCCGCGCGCCCTGCCTCCTCTCTTCCACCACTTTGGCCCATGAGGCCCATTACTTCTTCCTCGTATTTCCGTAACTCCCTGGTACCCCCAAAAATACCCGAATCACTCGGAACCTTTCCGATGTCCGAATATAGTCGTCCAATATATAAATATTTATGTCTCGACCATTTTGAGACTCCTCGTCATGTCCTCGATCTCATCCGGGACTCTGAACTACCTTTGGTACATCAAATCACGTAAACTCATAATACAATCGTCACCGGAACTTTAAGCGTGCGGACCCTACGGGTTTGAGAACTATGTAGACATGACCGAGACATGTCTCCGGTCAATAACCAATAGCGGAACCTGGATGCTCATATTGGCTCCCACATATTCTACGAAGATCTTTATCGGTCAAACCACATAACAACATACGTTGTTCCCTTTGTCATCGGTATGTTACTTGCCCGAGATTCGATCATCGGTATCTCAATACCTAGTTCAATCTCGTTACCGGCAAGTCTCTTTACTCGTTCTGTAATACATCATCCCACAACTAACTCATTAGTTGCAATGCTTGCAAGGCTTAAGTGATGTGCATTACCGAGAGGGCCCAGAGAAACCTCTCCGACAATCGGAGTGACAAATCCTAATCTCGAAATACGCCAACCCAACAAGTACCTTCGAAGACACCTGTAGAGCACCTTTATAATCACCCAGTTACGTTGTGACGTTTGGTAGCACACAAAGTGTTCCTCTGGTAAACGGGAGTTGCATAATCTCATAGTCATAGGAACATGTATAAGTCATGAAGAAAGCAATAGCAACAAACTAAACGATCAAGTGCTATGCTAACGGAATGGGTCAAGTCAATCACATCATTCTCCTAATGATGTGATCCCGTTAATCAAATGACAACTCATGTCTATGGTTAGGAAACATAACCATCTTTGATCAACGAGCTAGTCAAGTAGAGGCATACTAGTGACACTCTGTTTGTCTATGTATTCACACATGTATTACGTTTCCAGTTAATACAATAGTAGCATGAATAATAAACATTTATCATGATATAAGGAAATAAATAATAACTTTATTATTGCCTCTAGGGCATATTTCCTTCAAGTCCACCGGCCGAAGACCTATCCCAACTGTAGAGATGGCCAATTCCTGCAGATTGGAACCCCATTCTGTTTATTCCCAGTTTAAAAGACAATGCTTTCAATGTTGTTAGGGACTATGTGCATATATTCCCATCATGGGAAGATTATTGTGAAGACAAACACCAGTTTCACATCTTCCTGTCCAACTTACGTGTAAGTGCTATTATTCATGGTTATTATTTTCCTGTTTTCTGCTGATTGAACACATGAATGATTTACATTACATTGTTTTAACTAGGTGAGGGTCAATCTGGATAGTCATGACGAGCAAAGCTTGCTTGTGCTTTTTAAGGAAGCATTGCAGCAGTATCGGTGTTACTTGAGGAAATCACTCTTTGATGGCAAGTCTATAAACGAATTTCCGGTGAAGTCTCCTGTGCTAAATTTAGAAGACATTGAATGGAAAAACCTTGTTATGCACTAGTCTCGTTCCCAGGATGAGGTACTGTCTATGAAATCACATGACAATTTGAACTTCTACTTTTCCGCATGTGCCTTACAGATCTTTTTTGCAGGAAATCTGCTCGAAGAAGAATTCTGGTTTGACAAGAACGATAGGATATCGCAAATATGCTACCCGCTGCTTTGCTCTTGTTAGTACATGTTGTCCTGTATCACTGTACTTGCATACATACCTGGTTCATTATGTGACAGTAGTATGCATGATAGCTTGCTTATCAATTGTTCGCTCCAAATTATCTGATCTGTATGAATTGTTACATTAGTGTAGAATATATCCAATGCCAATGTTTTTTTAGCTCTGCATTGTTCTTGTAATTACATGCTGTCCTGTAGCGACCAGACCTCAAACAGTCTGATCTCTGTGCTCCGGTGTCATCCCTGGATCAGTAATGCTGACACCACACAGTACTCGGAGGATTTATAGCAGAGTAGCAATCACACACTTATTACATCGAGTGTCTCAAAAGAGAACTTATTATAATAAATATGGCTTAAGGCCATCTAATAACGATAACAGCGGAAGGCTTGGAAGATAAGTGAGTCCATCAACTCCAACGGCATCACTGAGTATAGAACCACGACCTAAAACTCCTTAATCATCGTCTGAAAAGTCTGCAACATTAACGTTGCAGCCCGAAAACGGGTCAGCACATGGAATATGCTGGGAAGGTAACACATAGAGAGTAATGGAATGCAACAACTATACTATATGCATATTTGGCTGGTGGAAAGCTCTATGGTTACAGTTTTGCGTAAAGCCAATTTTTCCCTACTTCAAAGGAATAAAATTAATTACTATCATGGTGGTTGTTAATCATTGAGAATGGTTGACAGCATTCTCAATCCCAATTAAGTAACATCATTAAAACCCACAAAATTAATTTAGAGTAACATGTTGAGATTCACATGATAATCCAGGTACTAGATACTCAAGATGTCCATAACCGGGGACACGGCTAACCATGATTAGTTTATACACTCTGCAGAGGTTTGCGCACTTTTCCCCACAAGACTCGATCGCCTCCGTTTGGTTTCTCGCACTACAGGGTGTTTGAGAAGATGGATGACCGAGACACAGTCTTTCAGAAGCGCTAGCACCTTACGACGGGTAGACCGGTACACCTACTTTCTCCTACATCTGCTAGTCTACCATTGTAAGAGTTCGCACAACTTAGTCAACTATGCCAGAGCCCATAATGGCTTGTGGCTGCACACGGAAGTTTCTAGCATGAATAATCTCATGATCCCTTTGAGCCTGGGTGGCGGTCCAAAACAAAACAGGCAAGTCCTGATAACCCCAGGTGCCTCAATCCACCCAGATGTGTGTTAGGTTGCCACCTTAGATAAACCCTTAATTATAAATCTCACATCTGTCATGGATATCACTCACCCAATCCACATCTACTGGCATAGCATGGCATAGTAAGCAAACGTAGAAGTAACTCCCAAAGGTTTGATAATAAACAGGTAATAGGTACTACCTCATCTACTTCCCATCCCACAATTTAATTAGATCCTAATCATGCAATGTGTGAGGATTGATCTAATGCAATAAAACTGGGTTGTAGAAAAGGTATGATCAAAGTGTTACTTGCCTTGCTGATGATCCGCGTAACCTAGAGATACAACGTAACAGGCGGCGCACTCCGGGTATTCTATCGCAGACAAACAAACAAGCATACAATAAGTACTCATCTAATGCACGGGTAAAACTCAAATAAGAGATCTAACCAGAAGGTTCAACTTAAGAACTCTGGTTGGCAAAAAGAATCAAATCGAACGAAGCAAAAGAAGTCAAACGGCGAAAGAAAACAATTTCGTTCTAGTAATCTGGATCTAGGGTAAATTTTACAGTAGCAAAAACATGTTTAAGTTGATTGTTCGGAAAGAGGGTTTCGAGACGAAACTCCAGGCGCTTGAATCGCCTGATTCCGATAAACGAGCGAAAAGTTATACTAAAACGAAAATCGGATCAGAAATCGCGATCAGAAAATAACCGTGGAAAATCTGACGAAAAAAAAGAAAAACGACGAACAGAATTTTCTTTTTAAAAAAAAAACTGCATGGAAAACGAGGCGGCGGCAAACCTCAAAAGGCGCGCGGCTCCGGCGGCGGCGGCTAAAGGCGGCAGCGGCTAGGGTTTCGCAGGGGCTGGGCTGGCTCTCTCTCTCGCCCGGGCGGGCGCTATATAAAGGCATGGCCGGCGGTTTCCTGGCCGGGTACGGCCCGGAGTCGGTTACACGTTTTTTTATAAATCCGCTCAGAAGAAAAATAAAAAGAAATACTAAACGGACTCCAAAAATCACGAAATAAATTTTGCCGGGTTCCAAAAATCAAGCCCGATAAAGTGAACATTTATCTGGGCCCAAACTACAACTTTAAAAAACGCGCATTTTTCCTAAATTCAAATAAAAATACCGAAAAACTCCGAAATAAAACTTATTTGATTTTTTTATTAAATCCTCAATATTTCTATATTTTGGGAAGTCATTTTATTCCCTCTCTCATATTTTTGTAATAAAAATAATTGATGATAAAATAAATAAAATCAAATGATCCTATTTACACAATTTGAGAAAACTCAAATATGTAAATAACGAAATCCCCAACTCTCTCCGTGGGTCCTTGAGTTGCTTAGGATTTTCTAGGATCAAAACCAAAAGCAAAATAAAATATGATATGCATGATGACCTAATGTATAACATTCCAAATTGAAAATTTGGGATGTTACATGTCCTTTATCAGTGTACTTATAATGACAGGTAGTTGTTCATGTACCATCACTCTGCAGCTTAGTTTCCTTTGCCCTCCATTTTCTACACATCACATCTATATTTACTCTTACCATAAGGTTGGCACTGAAGAAGTTTAGTTGTGCACTGCTCTTGGCTGTACCTTTCGCCTGTATCACTGCACTTACATTTATAGCTACTTGGTTATGTAGCATCACTCTTCATCTTATCTTAAACATTCTCCATTTTTTCGTATATTATCACATCTATATTTACTCTTAACAAAATGTAGAATAAAGGCAATGCTTTTAAAGAAGATTCTGTGGTAAACTTCTTGAATTGCCCCCCCCCCATCAGCATGGACAAGGCCTTTATAGAGCCTGTCTTCACCAATAATATAAGTTTGTCCATCTCAAGCCTTCAAACTTTGTTGTATATATTTGGTTAGGCATGACTGCAACAGCTGTTTATTTTTGGTGTTTGCATCAAATTGCGTGTTTAAAGTTTAATATGTAGTTCATAAACAAAAGTTTGTCCTTTCTCAATTTAAGTTTTTAGTTGTACAACCAAGTTCCTTCTTCATACCATGTAAATTAAACTATACAAAGCAAGTGATCTTCTTTTGCACTGCATGTATGCTTCTGTTCTTCATCCGTAATCCAGTGGTGTGGTGAACCTACCCACTACAGCACAATGTCATATTCTGCAATGTCTTAACTATGAACAATGTCATATCATTCTACTATTATTTAAACCATCTCTTTATTTGCCAATCTGAAATGGTATAAATGGACAGCACACTAACCGTTGATACTTATGAGTTCTTGATCTGTAATCCAGTGGTGTCGTGAAGCTGCCAACTCCTTCACAATGTCATTTCCTGCCATGTCTTGACCTGAACAATACCATATTGTGTTAATGCAATTTTAAACTGTGTCACTTTATTCGTCAGTAAGAAATGTGATGAATTGTCAGCACTGATACTTTTATGTGCAAAACCTGTCATTTATCTTCTTGTTTATCTTTCAGAGTGAGGAAGATATAAGTGTTGAACAAGCACAGTCTCATCATCTTGCTCAGCTGCTTGCGCTGCAACTCCCCAGCAGGGCTAACCTTTCTTGAACTCTATTGAAGTGCTATCGATTTTGTATATTATTTTGTCGGCGTGTTTATTTGCACTGGTGGCGATCTTTGATGCCCAGTGTATGTAATCTGCTGTCTGCTTGTGCTTTATTATCATAGTGGCGAACTTTGATGCCCAGTGGATGTAATATGCCGTAATTTCTTTATTGTATAGTCTAGGTTTTTTCTTATTCACGATGTTGCAGTTATTTTACTGTATATATATCATGTCTTCGCAGTAAACCGGCCAAACCGTAAAATTACGGTACATAATCGAGCTGTCATGCAATCACGATGTAGGTTGGGCCTGAAACATGCCGAACAGCTCACGGGCCGGCAGCAGCCCAAAATGAATCCCGGCCCATGATTGTGCGAATCAAATCACGGGATTTTAACAGGCCAAAATTGTCTCGCTCCTTGTTTGGCTCAATCAGATATCGGCTGCGAGCAGGCCGGATGCAAACCGAGTCGTAGTTAGGCCCAACTATATGACTGGCTTTTAACAGGCCGAAATTAATATAGGGCTGAAATGTTAAACGGGCCCTTAACAGGCCAAAACTAATATCAGGCCGAATTACTAAGTGGGCCTTTAGCAAGTGGGCCCAAAAGCATAGTGTCCAGTTGACGGGCCGAATCTGATATGGGCCATAATTGAGCCCAAAGCCTCTTAAAGGGTCGGACCTGATCTAGGCCGTAATTTGGCCCAGAACGTGGTAGGCTTTTAACGGGTCGGATCTCATATGGGCCACTATTAGGCCCGGAGCATGGCAGGCCATTAATGGACTGGATCAAATATGGGCCGGCATTTGGCCCAAAACATGGCAGCCAGTTAATGGGCCGGCCTACTAGGGTCCTCAAAATCTTGTGGGCCTACACCTGGGCCGGCCCATTAATGTTGGCGAAATCTCGTGGGCCTTTAGCTGGGCCGGCCCATTATGATCCGCAAGAATCTTGTGGGCCTTTACCTGGGCCGGCCCATTATGGCACACAAAAATCTTGTGGGCCTTTACCTGGGCTGGCCCACTATGGCCCGCAAAATCTTGTGGGCCTTTAGCTGGGCCAGCCCATTATGGTCCGCAAAATCTCGTGGGCCTTTAGCTGGGCCGGCCCATTATGGTCCGCAAAATCTTGTGGGCCTTCAATTGGGCCGGCCCATTTAAACTTGATGGGCTGGTCCACGTATCAACATATCATAGGCGCGTCTCGCCCATTGGATGAGTGACACCTATGCCAACGCGGACCTGACACGTGTCTCCTCCAGCCAATGATGATTTTACACGTGGAAAATCCCCATTGGTCAGGGCCATTAACGGGTTATCAGATCCAAAACCCAACCCAATAGCTTAACGGCGTTCCGTTATGGTGGATGCCACGTGTCGGTCACCCTTGACGAAAGCACTTCTGTGACGCGCGATTTATCTTCATGGAAGTGGATACTTCCGTGATGATAATTTTGGTAATGTCATGGAACACTTCTACGACAGCACAAGTATGACTATCTTGATTCTGTCATAAATTTGTCATGGATGTACATGCATGACAAAAAACGCGACCTACTGTGACAAACACGTATTATCACGGAAGTGTATTTTTTTGTAGTGCAACCCCTCGTTCAGGTGAAAAGGACGCACCCTAGTGGCGCGCCCGGCCAAATAACAAAGAAATATAAACCCATTACGAAACATGGAACTGTTCTGGAGGGATGGCTCGATGGACCATGTAAGCTACACACAACACCGGATACTATATCAACTCACAGCCTTAGAGCATGTTGGATACTCCAGCAGGTGGCCAAGAGCGGTAAGGATATCCTCACCAAAAATAACCCAGAGCAATATACTCCAGAAGACGACAACCCCATAGTACTGGCGGTCTTCGAGACCTTCGCTTCAAACAATAAGCGTAAAAGGGCACTCCGCAACCTTGCCGAAGTCTGCCAAATCGCAGCAACAAACCCTTGGAACGACACGGCCATAACTTTCAATGCCGAGGATGAACCAAAATTCAGGACAGTTCAGGCACCAGTCGCCTTAGTCCTCAGTCCGATCGTGGATAGCTTCCGACTCACCAAGGTTCTCATGGACGGCGGCAGCGGACTAAATCTCATCTACGAGAATACACTCAGTAAAGTTGAAATAGACAGAAGCTGCATCAAGCAAAGTAGCACGACCTTCCAGGGAATTATTTCCAGTCAGGAGGCGCAATGCGCGGGAAAAATCACACTCGATGTGGTGTTCAGCACACTGGAGAACTATTGTACCGAAGAACTAACCTTCCAAGTGGCCCCTTTCAACAGCGGATATCACGCCCTATTGGGGCGGGACGCATTTACACGCTTCCAGGCTATACCTCACTATGGGTACATGAAGCTCAAGATGCCAGGGCCCAATGGCATAATCACTCTCGCTAGTGATCCGGACATAACACTCCGCGCTGAAAACAAAACCGCATCGCTGGACCTTGAGGCATTATCTGAAGCCCTCGCGGCCAAAGAATTAACCGCATTACTCTCCACGGTGGATAAGGATGATGTAATCTTGGACAAATGACCCAAATCCACCTCCTTCAAACCAACAGAAGAAATAGTCAAATTCCGATTCCATCCAACGGACTGTTGGGGAACATAGTAATTTCAAAAATTTCTTACACACACACAAGATCATGGTGATGCATAGCAACGAGGGGGGAGAGTGTGTCCACGTACCCTCGTAGACCGAAAGCGGAAGCGTTAGCACAACGCGGTTGATGTAGTCGGACGTCTTCACGATCCGACCGATCCAAGTACCGAAAGCACGGCACCTCCGAGTTCAGCACATGTTCAGCTCGATGATGTCCCGCGAACTCCGATCCAGCAGAGCTTCATGGGAGAGTTCCGTCAGCACGACGGTGTGATGACGGTGATGATGTTGCTACCGACGCAGGGCTTCGCCTAAGCACCACTACGATATGACCGAGGTGGAATATGGTGGAGGGGGGCACCGCACACGGCTGGGAGAGATCAACAGATCAACTTGTGTGTCTTGGGGTGCCCCCTGCCCCCGTATATAAAGGAGCAGGGAGGAGGAGGCCGGCCCTAGGAGGGGCGCGCCAAGGGAGTAGGATTCCTACTCCTAGTAGGAGTAGGTTTCCTCCTTTCCTAGTCCACATACATCAGTATGTATGATTTCCAAAAAATCTGTTGCTCGCTCCATTGTTCCGGAGAACGGAGTCTTAGTCATCTTGCCCATGCGGCATGGTTCGCAAGCATCAACTGATTCATAATCAAGTGATTCCAAAAGCCCATCAGCATGGATTTTCTTCATGCGCTTTACACCAATATGACCTAAATGGCAGTGCCACAAATAAGTTGCACTGTCATTATTAACTTTGCATCTTTTGGCTTCAATATTATGAGAATGTGTATCACCATGATCGAGATCCAACAAACCATTTTCATTGGGTGTATGACCATATAAGGTTTTATTCATGTAAACAGAACAACAATTATTCTCTAACTTACATGAATAACCGTATTGCAATAAACATGATCCAATCATATTTATGCTCAACGCAAACACTAAATAACATTTATTTTAGGTTTAACACTAATCCCGAAAGTATAGGGGGTGTACGATGATGATCATATCAATCTTGGAACCATTTCCAATACACATCGTCACTTCACGCTTAACTAGTCTCTGTTCATTCTGCAACTCCCGTTTCGAGTTACTATTCTTAGCAACTGAACTAGTATCAAATACTGAGGGGTTGCTATAAACATTAGTGAAGTACACATCAATAACATGTATATCAAATATACCTATGTTCACTTTGCCATCCTTCTTATCCGCCAATTACTTGGGGTAGTTCTGCTTCCAATGACCAGTCCCTTTGCAGTAGAAGCACTCAGTTTCAGGCTTAGGTCCAGACTTGGGTTTTTTCACTTGAGCAGCAATTTGTTTGCCGTTCTTCTTGAAGTTCCCCTTTCTTCCCTTTGTCCCTTTATTTGAAACTAGTGGTTTTGTTTACCATCAACACTTGATGCTTTTCTTGATTTCTACCTTCGTCGATTTCAGCATCACGAAGAGCTTGGGAATCGTTTCCGTTATCCCTTGCATATTATAGTTCATCACGAAGTTCTACTATCTTGGTGATGGTGACTAGAGAATTTTGTTAATCACTATTTTATCTAGAAGATTAACTCCCACTTGATTCAAGCGATTGTAGTACCCAGACAATTTGAGCACATGCTCACTGCTTGAGCTATTCTCCTCCATTTTTAGCTATAGAACTTGTTAGAGACTTCATATCTCTCAACTCGGGTATTTACTTGAAATATTAACTTCAACTCCTGGAACATATCATATGGTCCATGATGTTCAAAATGTCTTTGAAGTCCCGATTCTAAGTCGTTTAAGCATGGTGCACTAAACTATCAAGTAGTCATCATATTGAGCTAGCCAAACGTTCATAACATCTGCATCTGCTCCTGCAATAGGTTTGTCACCTAGCGGTGCATCAAGAACATAATTCTTCTGTGCAGCAATGAGGTTAAACCTCAGATCATGGATCGAATCTGCATCCTTGCTACTAACATCTTTCAACTTAGTTTTCTCTAGGAACATATCAAAAATAAAACAGGGGAGCTAAACGTGAGCTTTTGATCTACAACATAGATATGCTAATACTACCAGGACTAAGTTTATGATAAATTTAAGTTCAATTAATCATATTACTTAAGAACTCCCACTTAGATAGACATCCCTCTAATCCTCTAAGTGATCACGTGATCCATATCAACTAAACAATGTCCGATCATCACGTGAGATGGAGTAGTTTCAATGGTGAACATCACTATGTTGATCATATCTACTATATGATTCATGCTCGACCTTTCGGTCTCCGTGTTCCGAGGCCATATCTGTTATATGCTAGGCTCGTCAAGTTTAACCTGAGTATTCCGCGTGTGCAACTGTTTTGCACCTGTTGTATTTGAACGTAGAGCCTATCACACCCGATCATCACATGGTGTCTCAGCACGAAGAACTTTCGCAACGGTGCATACTCAGGGAGAACACTTATACTTTGATAATTTAGTGAGGGATCATATTATAATGCTACCGTCAATCAAAGCAAGATAAGATGCATAAAAGATAAACATCACATGCAATCAATATAAGTGATATGATATGGCCATCATCGTCTTGTGCTTGTGATCTCCATCTCCGAAGCACCGTCATGATCACCATCGTCACCGGCGCGACACCTTGATTTCCATTGTAGCATCGTTGTCGTTTCGCCAACCTTATGCTTCTACGACTATCGCTACCTCTTAGTGATGAAGTAAAGCATTACAGGGCGATTGCATTGCATACAATAAAGCGACAACCATATGGCTCCTGCCAGTTGCCGATAACTCGGTTACAAAACATGATCATCTCATACAATAAAATTTAGCATCATGTCTTGACCATATCACATCACAACATGCCCTGCAAAAACAAGTTAGACGTCCTCTACTTTGTTGTTGTAAATTTTACGTGGCTGCTACGGGCTTAGCAAGAACCGTTCATACCTACGCATCAAAACCACAACGATAGTTTGTCAACTTGGTGATGTTTTAACCTTCGCAAGGACCGGGCGTAGCCACACTCGGTTCAACTAAAGTTGGAGAAACTGACACCCGCCAGCCACCTATGTGCAAAGCACGTCGGTAGAACCAGTCTCGCGTAAGCGTACGCATAATGTTGGTCCGGGCCGCTTCATCCAACAATACCGCCGAACCAAAGTATGACATGCTGGTAAGCAGTATGACTTATATCGCCCACAACTCACTTGTGTTCTACTCGTGCATATGACATCTACGCATAAAACCTGCTCGGATGCCACTGTTGGGGAACGTAGTAATTTCAAAAATTTCCTACGCACACGCACGATCATGGTGATGCATAGCAACGAGGGGGGAGAGTGTGTCCATGTACCCTCATAGACCGAAAGCGGAAACATTAGCACAACGTGGTTGATGTAGTCGTACATCTTCACGATCCGACCGATCCAAGTACCGAACGCACGGCACCTCCGAGTTCAGCACACGTTCAGCTCGATGACGTCCCGCGAACTCCGATCCAGCAGAGCTTCACGGGAAAGTTCCGTCAGCACGATGGCGTGATGACGGTGATGATGTTGCTACCGACTCAGGGCTTCGCCTAAGCACCGCTACTATATGACCGAGGTGGAATATGGTGGAGGGGGGCACCGCACACGGCTGGGAGAGATCAACAGATCAACTTGTGTGTCTTGGGGTGCCCCCTGCCCCCGTATATAAAGGAGCAAGGAGGAGGAGGCCGGCCCTAGGAGGGGCGCGCCAAGGGAGTAGGATTCCTACTCCTAGTAGGAGTAGGTTTCCTCCTTTCCTAGTCCAACTAGGAGAACGGGGGAAAGGAGGGGAGTGGAGAAGGAAGGGAGAGGGGGGCCGCGCCCCAAACCCCTTGTCCAATTCGGACTGGGCTTGGGAGGGGCGCGCGCCACCTCCTGGCTGCTGCCTCTCCTTCCCACTAAGGCCCATTAAGGCCCAATACTACTTCCCCGTATTCCCGTAACTCCCCGGTACTCCGAAAAATACCCGAATCACTCGGAACCTTTCCGATGTCCGAATATAGTCGTCCAATATATCGATCTTTATGTCTCGACCATTTCGAGACTCCCCGTCATGTCCCCGATCTCATCCGGGACTCCGAACTACCTTCGGTACATCAAATCACATAACTCATAATACAAATCTTCACCGAAACTTTAAGCGTGCGGACCCTACGGGTTCGAGAACTATGTAGACATGACCGAGACATGTCTCCGGTCAATAACCAAAAGTGGAACCTGGATGCTCATATTGGTTCCTACATATTCTACGAAGATCTTTATCGGTCAAACCGCATAACAACATACGTTGTTCCCTTTGTCATCGGTATGTTACTCGAGATTCGATCGTTGATATCTCAATACCTAGTTCAATCTCGTTACCGGCAAGTCTCTTTACTCGTTCCGTAACACATCATCCCGCAACTAACTCCTTAGTTGTAATGCTTGCAAGGCTTAAGTGATGTGCATTATCGAGAGGGCCCATTGATACCTCTCCGACAATCAGAGTGACAAATCCTAATCTCGAAATACGTCAACCCAACAAGTACCTTCAGAGACACCTATAGAGCACATTTATAATCACCCAGTTACGTTGTGAAGTTTGGTAGCACACAAAGTGTTCCTCCGGTAAACGGGAGTTGCATAATCTCATAGTCATAGGAACATGTATAAGTTATGAATAAAGCAATAGCAACAAACTAAACGATCAAGTGCTATGCTAACGAAATGGATCAATTCAATCACATCATTCTCTAATGATGTGACCCCGTTAATCAAATGACAACTCATGTCTATGGCTAGGAAACTTAACCATCTTTGATTCAACGAGCTAGTCAAGTAGAGGCATACTAGTGACACTCGGTTTGTCTATGTATTCACACATGTATTATGTTTCCGGTTAATACAATTCTAGCATAAATAATAAACATTTATCATGGAATAAGGAAATAAATAATAACTTTATTATTGCCTCTAGGGCATATTTCCTTCACGGACCCCAAGATGACAACATCTATTGGGGCACAACTGGACCCAACGGTCGACATCGCGCTACAAGAATTTCTGCGTGAAAACTGGGATATATTTGCCTGGCACCCTTCGGATATGCCAGGAATCCCACGTAGATTGGCCGAACACAGCCTCAACATATTGAAGGGATTTAAACCGATCAAACAAACACTGCGACATTTTTTCGAACCCAGACGTCAAGCGATGGAGGAGGAGCTAGCCAAGCTAATCGAGGCCAGATTCATTAGAGAAATAAAACATCCGGATTGGCTAGCAAACTTGGTGATGGTGCCAAAGAAGGATAAATCCTGGCATTTGCGTCGATTTCAAAGACCTCAATAAGGCTTTCCCTAAGGATCCCTTCTCCCTCCCCTGCATCGACCAGATTATCGATGCCACCGCAGGGCACGATTCGTTATGCTTCCTCGACGCATATTCCGGATACCATCAAATCAAAATGAAGGAGTCCGATCAAGCCGCAATGGCATTCATTACCCCATATGGGCCATTCTGCTTCAACACCATGCCCTTTGGGCTCAAAAACGCAGGGGCCACATACCAACACATGATTCAAACATGCCTGGAGAAACAGATCGGCAAGACAGTTAAAGCATATGTGGACAACGTCATCATTAAAACTAGGCAAGTTGACTCACTAATAGACGATTTACGTCTTACATTCGACAACCTCCATGCATATGACATAAAGCTCAATCCGGAAAAGTGTGTTTTCGGCGTTCCTGCTGGAAAGTTGTTGGGCTTCATCATTTCCAATAGAGGAATTGAAGCAAATCCAGCCGAAATCTGAGCCTTGTCGCAATTAGCCACACCAACGGACCTTAAACAGGTCCAAAAACTTGCTGGGTGTGTGGCAGCGTTAAGCCGCTTTATCTCCAGATTGAGGGAAAAAGCATTGCCATTGTATCGCCTCCTCCGGCGCACTGATCACTTCGAGTGGACGGATGCGGCAACAGCCGTACGGGAAGAAATAAAAACCCTTCTGATGAGCAACCCAATCCTGGCTGGACCAAACGTCAGCGAACCCATGTTATTATACATATCAGCAACACACCAGGTGGTGAGCGTCGTGCTCGTCGTGGAACGAGAGCATGACAGACACAAATTCCCACTTCAGAAGCCGGTATATTACGTATCCACCGTCCTCACACCATGCAAATCCCGGTATCCTCATTATCAAAAGATAGCATACGCGGTCTTCATGGCATCACAGAAGCTATGACACTACTTCCAAGAATGTTCTATCACGGTGGCCTCCGAAGTACCACTCAATGATATAATAAACAACCGCGATGCTACGGGCCGGATAGCCAAATGGGCCATTGAGCTCCTTCCACTCGACATAACATACAAACCACGCCGAGCCATCAAATCCCAAGTACTGGCGGACTTCGTCGCCGAATGGACAGAGGCCGAACTCCCTAAATAGTACAACACATATTCCAACTGAGTTATGTATTTTGATGGTTCCAAAATGCTGGCAGGACTAGGAGCGGGCGTCGTTTTAACGTCCCCCACTGGAGACGTAGTCTAGTACGTACTCCAAATATTATACACAGACTCCAACAATGCAGCCGAATACGAGGCCTTATTACATGGTCTCCGGATGGCTGTCTCTATGGGCATACAACGCCTGGAAGTGCACGGGGAGTCAAACCTCGCAATATCTCAAATAAATGGAGACTTTGATGCCAAAGACCCGAAGATGGCGGCTTACCGCAACGCCGTCCTAAAAATGTCGGCTCGATTCGAGGGGCTTGAGTTTCATCACGTGGCTCGAGAAAGCAATCAAGCGGCGGACGTCCTCGCTCGCATGGGCGCCAAGCGCGACCCCGTCCCACCAAATATCTTTCTGGAAAGGCTCTTTAAGCCGTTCGTGGTGTGGCAAGGGGAGAGCGGTAACACCAGTCCAGATCCGAACACAACCCCAGCCTCCGAACACAACGATATCATCGGGGGCTCAGCCACCGAAATAACATCGTCGACCCACCTAATCATGGCAGTCATTACCCCATGGACCGAACGCTTCTTGGCCTACCTTAATAGGAAAGAAATCCTAGAGGACCAGAATGAGGCTCGCCACATTGTTCGGCGCTCGAAGGCCTACAAGGTTCATGAAGGAGAGCTCTATAAGAAAAGCACTACCGGAGTTCTTCAAAGATGTATCTCCGAGGAAGAGGGGCGGCAGCTCTTGGCTGAAATTCATGCCGGACTCGGTGGGCACCACGCTGCAGCTTGGGCCCTTGTTAGCAAGGCCTTCCATACAGGTTTCTACTGGCCGACGGCCCAAGCGGATGCACAGGACCTTGTCCAGCGTGGCATCGGATGCCAGCTATTCGCCAACCAAAGCTACATGCCCCCCACCGCTCTACAAACAATCCCCATCACTTGGCCTTTCGTGGCCTGGGGGCTCGATATGGTCGGACCCCTTAAAGTAGGAAGCCATAAGAGAAAGTATCTGTTGGTCATGGTGGATAAATTCACTAAGTGGATAGAGGCCAAACCAGTCAAAACAGTCGAGGCGGGGCCAGTAATAGACTTCATATCCGGCGTGGTGCACCGTTATGGTGTTCCACACAGCATCATCACCGATAACGGCTCCAATTTCACAGCCGATGAGGTGAAAACTTGGTGTGCTAATCTGGGCATTAAGCTCGATTACGCCTCTGTCTATCACCCACAAATAAACGGTCAAGTCGAACAGGCTAATGGTCTTATTATGGGCGGCATTAAACCTAGACTAGTGCGGTCTTTGAAAGAACCAGACAAGCATTGGGTTGAGGAGCTTGACTCCGTACTCTGGGGGCTATGGACCACGCCCAACCGCACTACTGGATATACACCTTAATTCATGGTGTACGGTGCGGAAGCTGTGTTGCCCTGCGATATTATCCATGACTCACCTCGAGTGCGCATGTACGAAGAGAGAGAGAGGCCAATCTTGATCGGCAGGACATCCTAGATACCCTGGAGGAGGAGCACGATGTTGCAAAAGCCCGTTCCGCATTTTATCAACAACAGGCCCGTAGATACCAGAGCAGAGAAGTACGGGCCAAAACTTACAATGTCGGCAAACTCGTCCTACGCTTGCCGGAGAAGAAAAAGGACAAACTCAAGCCCAAGTGGGAGGGTCCCTTCATAATTGACGAGGTTCTCACGGGAGGAGCATACCGCCTGCATGCTGCATCAGACAATCGCCTAGAGCCAAACCCCTGGAACGCGGCCAGACTCCGAAGATTCTATGCCTAGCGCCAAACTATGTGTTTGTCTCCTTCTCCCTGTTGTCTCCTTTAATTTTTCCTCTCTTTTCGTTTTTTATTTTTGTCTAGAACTCAAACTCTTTCGCACGGCTAAACCGTGCACCTGTGATGTACACATCCTTGAGCATGTACGTCCACTATACCTGGGGGCTTCCCGGACAGAAACTTATTTTCCGAGCAACAAGCTCATCACATATGTGTTTCTTCTCATATGTACCTTTTCTTTTTTTCTCGCCATTATATCCATCGATATGACTTAAGTTTTGGCCAAGCTGGGTTGCCTGGCTCCTATGCTTATGCCCTACGTTCCCGTTAGTTCGGCTAGGGCATAAAGGGAGCACCTCTACAATTGTTACTGCCAGGTCATCCGAATGTGTACCTCGGACTGGGTGAGGCCGAAAGCTAGCGTTCTTAAGATCATACTCGGTCGGCGGACTAAAGATGCTTTATGTTCCTTCCATTATGAACCTCCAGATGATTACCTATATTGTAATATTATCACTAACAGTTCGGACATGCACTTTAATGCATGCACACCCAGGGAAAGGAACCCCTAATAGAACTATCCTCCCTAGAAGATGTTTCTTACAATCATAATGTACTATAACATAACTAGCCGGATACAAATTGTATGTTCAAGCAACTATGACCCCTACGTCTGGTTCCCACGCATACCCCGGTCTATTTTACCGCTAAGGTATTCGGAAACACTCCACACCTTCGGGTCCAGAGATTGAAGCGAAAAGGTCCGCCATGACAATTGTTTCTATAATTCAGCTAGAGTCACATATGTCAAGGAAAGGACATAGTCACTAGGACTCAAAAATTTCCTCCTCTATGTCGTCCAACAGGTGGTCTAACTTACAATCCTGCTGGGAATACTTGGCGGCTACTTCTACTTGGTCATATACCAAATTAACGGGAATTTCTTTTCCATCTCACCCTAGAGGTCCGACCCGAGCCATATGATTCAGATCAAGCTTGGTATACCGTGTCTTCACCATGGCCCAGGCTTCCCGTGCACCTTTCCGACAGGCCGATATCTTCCAGTCGAAAGCGTCGCCGCGCTCCCTTGAATAGCTGTATCAGCTCCTCCATTTTTCCTAGAGGGGAGGCGGATGGCCATAGGGCCTTGGCAACACTTCGCATCGCCTGCCGAGCTTGCTCATGGACCTGCGACAGCTCTTGTAGCAGATCGCTCGACGATCCAGACATTTCCTCTTCGGGGCGACCGGTCAGCATATCTGCAGATATAACTCTATCAGCACCTTCTGCCTCTGAATTATTCGAAAGTAAGTTCGACCACATAGTGAATATGCCGCCCGCAGCCTTTTATTCTCCTTTACGGAGTCCGCCAACTGGGCCTGTACATCTTTCAGTTCCTCGCCTAGTTGGGTGTTCGAATCCTGGAGCTTGTTTTTCTCCACAACGACCTTAGTTAACACAGGCTCACCCGTGGCTAGCAATTTTTTGGATCCTCGTTCTCCGCTTCGAGCGGCTTCCAGTTGTTCTTGCAGTTGATCTAATGATCCAATTAAGAGGTAAGCAACCGTGTTAGCATTATTGGTATACCATTATGTTTTCTCGATGGAGGGAAACATTACCAGGAGATGCCTTCTTGGATTTCTCCAGTTCAGCATTGGCAGCAACTAGCTGGGTCTGACACTTTTCTAGCTCCTGAGATAACAGACTGTTCTTCTTCGTCAGCACCTGGTTATACATTGATCCTTAAATCAGTTGTATCGACTACTTTAAGTCTCGGGGGCTACTGGTGTATGATTATTAAATCTACGCTTACCCGCATATCTTTCAGATGCTGGTCTGTGGCCCAGACAAGACCATCCCGAGCAGCTCGGATGTATGCATCGGCCGAACTAAAGGCATCAAATGCCTCTTTTGGAAAACCAGGATTAAGAAGAACGGCCCTCCAATGACGATGATTCATAGCGCTCTCCACTTCAGAGTTCGTGACAGACATGTAGTCCGAATCCTCTATGAAGGGACAGTTCGGTGCCACTCTCGTGTCAGCCCCCGTCCTTTGGGCAGGGTCCGAAACCTGACTGGTGGATGCACGTCCGGCCGGATCCCCGGACACAGACCGACGGATACTTTTCCTGATATAATGCAGCGAATGGCATTACAATTTGAGGTGACGATCAGAAAGGGTATTCTTGAAAAGAAAAGCCTTACCTCTTTAACGAGGGTTCTGCCATGTTATCGTTTGCCTTCCTCTTTGAAGATGCGCCAGACGTGGGCGCTGCTCTCCTCGGGGATGCTTCTGATGCATGTTGCGGTGCTGAGCGCCTCCCCTTTAGAACACAGAATAGTGTGATGGGTGAGGCATAGTAAGGGAGCTCTTTCAAAGAAAAGTGCATTTTAAATTACTTACATGCGAAGCGGGAAGGGGGCCGGGGTAATCGGCGATGATGGGTACATCCGTACCGTCATAGCTCGTCTGATAGAATATTCCATCCTCGAGCTCCACAAATATGTCCGGATCTTCTTCATATCTGGGGTCAAGATCACGGTTGCGATTCTCCAGCTGAGGGGCAGGGTCATGGATCCCTCGACAGCCTTTCGCCATTCCTGTTATAAGCGGATATGATACTGGTTGTCAAAGATAATTCAGGGAGAGTAGTAAAACAGTGGAGTTAGAGCTTACCCAGCTAGGAGGATTATACATGGAAAATCCGTCTCGATATTGGAGATGGGTGGATTCCTCCTTCTCCCCTTTATACAGTTCGGCCAATATTTTGGCCAGGGCGGCGGGGGTCTTTGGGCCCTTTCGACCGTAGTGTGAGGCATCGTCTTCCCCATTGTAGTGCCACATGGGCAGCCCTCTGTATTGGAGTGGTTGGACCCCCCGCGCTATGGAAACCGCCATTACATCGACTATTGACAATCCGGACTGGGCGAGCATCTTAATCTTGCCCAGCAGCAGGCTGACCTTGTGTAACCCTAGATCCCTCCCGTGTCTATATAAACCGGGGGGCTAGGTCCGTAGATAGATACACATAATCATAGCCAGGCTAGAGTTTTAGGGTTTAGCCATTACGATCTCGTGGTAGATCAACTCTTGTAATACTCATATTCATCAAGATCAATCAAGCAGGAAGTAGGGTATTACCTCCATAGAGAGGGTCCGAACCTGGGTAAACATTGTGTCCCCCGTCTCCTGTTACCATCGATCCTAGACGCATAGTTCGGGACCCCCTACCCGAGATCCGTCGGTTTTGACACCAACATTCGTCGCCATCATCATCACCAACATTCCTTCATCATCAATTTCATGATGCTCACCGTCGTGCATGAGTAACTCCATCGTAGTCTTGCTGGACGATGATGAGTTAGATGAGATTTATCATGTAATCGAGTTAGTTTTGTTAGGGTTTGATCCCTAGTATCCACTATGTTCTGAGATTGATGTTGTTACGACTTCGCAATGCTTAATGCTTGTCACTAGGGCCAGAGTGCCATGATTTCATATCCGAACCTATTATGTTTTCATGAATATATTTGTGTTCTTGATCCTATCTTGCAAGTTGTAGACACCTATTACGAGTTACGATCTGCATACCCCAATGTGACAATAATTGAGATTCTTTCCGGTGATTACCGTAGTTTGAAGAGTTCATGTATTCACTAAGTGCTAATGCTTTGTTCCGGTTCTCTATTAGGAGGCCTTAATATCCCTTAGTTTTCATTAGGACCCCACTGCCAATGGGAGGGTAGGACAAAAGATGTCATGCAAGTTCTTTTCCATAAGCACGTATGACTATATACGGAATACATGCCTACATTATATTGATGAATTGGAGTTAGTTCTGTGTCACCCTAGGTTATGACTACTACATGATGAATATCATTTGACACAATTATCATTGCCGATCCATTATCTACGAGTTCGTCACATATTGATCTTTGCTAAGTTACTTTCGTGCTACTAATGTTACAATCACTACAAAACTGCTACGGTTGCTTTTGTCACCATTACCGTTACTTCTATATTACTTTGGTACTAAATACTTTGTTGCAGATATTAAGCCTTTTAGGTGTGGTTGAATTAACAACTCAGCTGCTAATACTAAAGAATATTTTTTGGCTCCCCTTGTATCGAATCAATAAATTTGGGTTGAATACTTTATCCTCGAAAACTGTTGCAATCCCCTATACTTGTGGGTTATCACTCATCGGAGCCGGAAGAGGAGGCACAGTCGACTCCAATGGTGGTGGCGGATCCGGACAAGGACAAGGCGGAGCAGCCGGCACCGGCTCCGGGCTTCAACATGGAGGACGCGGAGGCGGAGTTCGCGGTCGCCCAAGTGGCCGAGATGGCGAAGCAGCAGGCCATCCTGGATTCCATCCAGGATGAGGCCTATGTGGAGGCCGACGGGCAGGAACAGGTGAAGACTGACGTGCTTTTCCGAACTTGGCACAGAGATAGAGGCGAAGGCCGATGCGGAGCAGCCGCCACCCATGTACCCGGAACCGGGCACGGAGATAGTGGACATCTCCTATGTGGATTAGGGTGGTATAGGTCGATCTACATAGGATTTCCTTACTCACATGCTTTCTACGGATTTAAAATTTCAAATATATGGTATCCAGATGCAGAGAAGTAAATATGAGGTGTGATCGGCCACTGCTCGTGGACGTCCGTGTTTGAGGGGTTGGATTTGACAAGTCCGACTGTAGATGCTTTTAGCACGGCGACTTTCTTACTATCTATTACAATAATGTTTGTCCGCCTCCGTAACGGAGGGACGATGACGGCGACGTGCCTTTGGTTCACTCTAGTATTTGTAGTCGTTGATAGGTGGTCTAAGGACCTGTAATTTATTTCTGATTCCTACTACTTATTTTATTCAGCTATTGCGTGAGGTTGCAGGACGCTCATTTTCATTCAAGTCTTCTATGGTTTTCTTCCGTTTCAAAAGATCTCAACCTGTGCAGGCTTTACTCGAGCCGATTTTGATTGTTGGAACAAGCGCAAAGTGCTTGCGTGCATCGATCGTGACGGCGTCGCCCGCTCGATCGTGTGGCACGCACGATGCCGACGTAAACACGAGTTGCACACTCCCTGTACGTCCCGCTCGTGCTCGTATTCTAGGGTCAGATCGAGCCGCGTCTCGTCGGACGATTTACCTGTGATGAGTCGTCACGTCTGTCCCTCGCCGGTAAACAGTGCCGTCGACACGGAAATCTTCGTCTGATCTATCGATCTCTCGGAGGATCCGGAGACAAGCCCGACACGGACGTCACACGACATGTCGCGCTCTGCCTCTGGCGGCGCACGGCCGGGCGGAATGCCCCATGCTCGATCGATCGGTGGTCTGCTCCCAGGATAAAACTCCACGGCGATGGACAGTTTGACACCCTCGACCAGTCGACCGACGCGACCGTCAGAGAACAGAGGAGGCGCCCGATCAGCGGAGGATCGACCCAAGTGGAGACGCAAATTGCTCGGACGACCGCGACGAGCCATGCTGCACACGACACCGATGATCGATCCGCAGTGGAGGATCAACACGGGACGGCCGGAGCTTTCCTACGAGCTAGTCGCCCGCCCGCTTTCTCGTTTCGTCCCTTTCAGCTGCCCCGCGTGCAACAGGAAGCCACGCCGGCGGCCTCCTGGCCTCGGCGAGCGAGCGAGCGATCGATCGTCCGAGACGAGACGTTGCCGTCGCACGCGCGCTCTTTTTGCTTTCGCTTTTTAGCAAGGCCTTTCTTTGGTTTGCATGCGCGCGCTTTTGCTAAGTTAGGCGGGTACTGGTGCACACACAGTTGTGCTCATTGTCGCTAGAGGTGACCTGACATGGCCTCCGACTACCATCCAAGTTGGTTCAGTCATCCATCTCGCGCACGGAACGGTGGAGGGACTGCAGTCTGGCGGTGCTGGGAAACAACGGAATAATCATTGATCCCAGTCATCATTGGCAATAGAATAATTTAAGCGGAGGCCGAGACGAGGATCAGACGTCAACTTGCTCAAGTGAAGAGATCAGGATAGGCTGATAGCTTGCTGCCCAAAGCCACCCGGTTTTCTCAATCTACATTCTGCAGATAAGCACCCCTCGTGCAGCTGACTCTGACTCCTAATGTCATGTGTGATCTCTGACAAGGCAAATTTTAGCATGGAAGTTAAGCTGTTACTGTCTTAGATCTAGGCTTCAGATTCAGAAGACGACCGATCGCGTCATCTCTCCAACGTTTTCCCACTGCTAACACAAATATCTGATCTTCCATGATGCTAAAGTGCTTGCAGAATCATCGTGAATTGACCGCCCAAGAATCTCCTCGATGGATCCGATATCCCCGTTGCTGTTGAGACGCTGACTCGACCTGAATAATTGCCCCGTCAGTGCTTCCCTCTGCATCTGAGTGGCCACGTAGGCTCATGGGCCATGAAGATGCGCAACATATGCAGATAGACATGCGAACTCTTGACAGTACCTTAACCACCAGCATTGAGGGCCTCTGGAAACAGCAAACACGGACGTATCGCTAGCCGTTGGATCTACACGTGCAGCCGCATTATTGCAGAGTTTGCCGACGTGCCGAGACGAGTGATCGATGGACGATAGTCCAGACATATAGTGGCACCAAAAGCAGGTGTCGCTGGGTGCATGTCGAGAGGCTAGAGATGCTACTAGTACGGACGATGTTTGTGACAAGAACCCACTCGAGTGGAACATGCATGAGCCAAAGGTGGTGTCACAACATAACTGCAATAATGGAAAACGTAATTGGTCCCCCAGATTTATGAAGATACTCCAATCGGATTGACTGTTCCATGACAATGCAGCTTTAGGTCAGCTTATATTATGTGCTTGATTCCACTTAAATATCTAGTTTTTTAAAAAGAAAGAAGGTTAAAACCCCCAGCCTCTGCATCAACTGATGGATACAGTCATCTTTATTTATTATTCAACATACGTCTAATAAGAACATACATGAAGCCACCCAAGGCAATCATTCACACCTACAAAACTCGATAATGTGGAGTGCTCTCACTCCCATATCTAAAACCGGTGTCGTTGCCGATCTATCCATGTAACGTATCGGAACGAATAGCCGGTGCAGCAGCAGAGCTAAACCGTACACCACATGCACATGTTTTAGAAGCCGTCATCATCATTGGACCGATGATCCATCTTCAAGAAAGAGATCTGCATCATCCTTGCCAGTCCGTCCATCCTTCGACGCCGCCACAACGCCCAACGACACCACCGCACTGCGCTTGTCGATCCAGACGCGAAGATTCTGGAGGATCTGTCGTGCGTAGCACCTGCCGACCAGGCATGACACGGCGTAGCACCTGTCGGCTAGGCATGACTTGACATCTCCACCGAAGCTCTGTGCAAGACGAAGCCGCTCCACCTCCTGCCCCTGTCTTCCAGCGCTGCTCCATCAACGATGCTCACAAGAGAGAAACGACACCGCAGTACCACCATCGTCCGATCTAGAAGACCAGATCCTAGGGTTCCCCCGGAGCAGCACGAGTGGGTCGACAGAAGTTACACGACGATGGGTTCATCAAGGTAACGGCGCAGAACGCCGCCATCGCCTGCCATCGGCTCGGTTTTCACCGGCAACTCTGTCTTCCCGACTCGTAGCCGGGACAAGATGACGGATCTCGAGATCTGGCCATCCAGCCTCAGGCCAACCACCTCCGACAAAGGAGATGACCACCACCGCCGGATGCACTCGCCAGATCAGATCCGACCAGAGGCGCCGCCGAACAATCCACCAATATTTAGCTGCAGCTCGCAGAATTCCTCGAAATCTTTCCTGCAGTAATTTTTCATTCATATTCCCCTTGACTTCAGTGGCGACATGTCGGATTTGTCTAACAAGAATCGTAGAATCAATCCAATCAATTTGAATGGTAAAATCATAGAATCGTTTTTTTTTAAAAAATTGGAGGGTTTACCCCTGATCTCTGCATCGACAATGCACACAACCATACATGATGGAAATGCATTCCGACAACCTAGAATGACAGTCCTCAGTGTGGTTTAGCTTGGTGTCTATATATTTCGCCTGGTCCTTCTGGCGGTCTTCTTGCCTTCGTTGTTGTGATCGGAGCTCCTCTTCTGGCATTTGGCTCGAGGTCGTCGAGGTGGTGTCTTGTCTATGGCTTTGGTTGGGACTACATGGGCAGCACACCAACCGGTGTTTGCGATGTGGTCTCGGCTATGTTGGTCCTTTGTTGATGTATGTGCCTTGCCTCGCCAGAACGTTGTGGTCGTCCGTGGGGGTATCGACCTCTAAGAGGGTACGGTTGGCTCCGATCACTACCTTTCTTGTGGCGTCAACTTTGTACCCTGCCCCTTTATGCGCCCTATGGAGCTTGCACTCGTGTAGACCTTTCTAAAAATTGTTCAGCTAAAGGTGAGTTCCTGATTTTTGAATTTGGGTCAGTCGATTCATCGCAAAAGGAATGCGGAGAAGAGGTGTAGCACCAAGGCCACTGACGGCGCTGCCAGGGAGAGCGTAGGGAGGCTTGGGACACCGGCAAGGCCTCAGTCAGGAAGAACCGCATCTAGAGACAACACGGCTCAGGGGCAAGTTAGAAGGTTGATAGTTATGGGTGTAGGGTGTGCAGACTTGCTATGAAAATATCATGGTGCGTTGATTTAGATAAATGGTCGGGGTGGCGGTGGGGGCAATGAGGTTGGCACAGGAGGCGCCTGCAACAGGCAGCCCGCCCGGTGGCAGTATGCTGCAAGAGGAAGAAGAACGGTTGGAGGTAGAAGAGATAATCGAATCCGCCTAAACCAGCGCACTGGAGGAGGAGCCCATATGCCAACCTTGAATTGTCACCGGTCTATGAAATAGACCGCCTAGTCAGCACCCAACTCGATCGCCATGTAACCTAGATATCTAAAACCACCGTACTAATTTTTAATCTATTTGGCAAACAAGACTAAGACTTTCTCGGAATGATCAGCACGGTAGTTTTCATTTTTTTAAGTATGTTTTCAACATTTTATGGGCATTTTCATTTAGGATCCAGAATTTTATCAAAATTTACTCTGATATGTATTTTCCCTATATTTTTTAGTCTGTTTGGCAAAAAGATCGAAACTTTCCTAGAATGATTAGCACAGTAGTGCTCATTTTTTAGAATTGTTTTCTGATTTTTTTTGGGCACTTTCAAATTTTGGGTCAACTTTTGAACAAAAAGGGGCTGACGTGGCAGCTGACTAGGATGGGTGCTTGAACGGTCGACTGGTCAAAACAGCCAAAAAAAAGTAGTTTCAAGAGAGGAGGGTTGATAGTTGTCTGGTTTTCGGAGTTCGAAGTTGCAAAGTAGACGATTTTGATGTTCGGGGTTGTTTCTTAGACAATTTAGGGATATAATATGGACTTAGCTCTCTATCTAACGGCTCAGATTGGCCCTAGCAAATCGACTGACCCCATCTATTTTTGGGGGCAACTAGCAAACATGTTCTTCAGCAGGGACGTCCATTGCTCCGAATAATTAAAGTTGGACACAGGAACAAGTCAAGCAGGGGATCATTTCGCTGTCGCAGCACTAGAAGCTGATGCAATGGCGGTTTAACTTACGCTCTATTGTTTGACATATAGGAGTATTCATTAGTAGATTGACATGGCAGGCATTGTTTTGCAATCAGTCAGGGCATCCGTCCTGCTTGCGCATGGTCTGCTGCCCGGCAGGCAGTTCACGGGGTTCACGTCGCAATCCAATCAGTCGCGCCGGTATAAAACTGTGTTCTTTGGTCTGTTGCAAAACACCACCCAGACAGATCGCCTTGGCTGCTGATTGCAGTTCTTTATCTGCATCAAGACGAGGAACTTATCTGATAATATACGAGTACGTGCGTGATCTGCAGAGAATCTGGCCAAGAGGCACGGGATGATTATAGTATTTGCCCATGATCTGGTCATGATCTGCAGCTTTCGGCCGTGCAATTGTTATGGGTTATCTGCACCTGTAGCGTTTGCTTCTAGTAGGGCAGTGAGCTGGCTCGGCAGATCTTTGACTCGAATTTCTGCTGGTGGCGTTATCGTCTCTTAGCTAGCTAGAGTCCGAGACCTGCTGATTGGCGCTTCGTTTTCCATGAACCTACCTCACCTACCGTGGTTGAAACGGGAGGGGGGCATTTCGGAGGTTCAGAAAAATCGACCGCCCTGCTCCGTTCGTTTACACTTGGTTTTTCACGAAGGCACAACAGTGTGGAGAGGAACAACAGTTGAGCTCAGCGCTACTCCTCTCGATCGACCGGCGTTCTAGTGCCGGTGACTCAGCGCCCGTCGACGCGCGGGCACGGGGGCGCGGCACGTTGGCACGGGCACGGGCACGGGCACGGCCGGGGCGGAGACCGGGCGGGAGCTGCGCGACGCGGCCGTTGCTTTCACTTTCAGCCAGTGGATGGCAGCCTCCACCAGTCACCAGACCACCAGCGATGCCGCCCGCCGCAGCCTCCCGCGATCCACCACAGGATAGAAGATTCCGGCGCGCGCGGGTGGGGCTGGACGGGACGGAGCCCGTCGCGCTTGGTCCCCGCGTAGTGTAAAATCCGTCCCTGTCGCGCCCACCACGCAGGGGCGGGCGTGCAAGTGCGAATCCCGAGACGCAATGAACCGCCACCGCTATATATACGCCGGCCGGCGCATCAGACGGAGCAGAGGCTTCAGAGCATTTCCGCGCCGCGACCCAAAGGAAAGCTAGAGGCGCCCGCACCTCCTGCCTCCGTGGCCGCTCTCCTCTGCTCCGTCTCTCTCGCTCCACTGCTTATAGCCCAGAGCTCGCCCGCCGGTTCCTCTCTCTCTCTCCCTCTCCTCCTCTGGCACTCTGCTGCTTCGATCCAGGCCAAGGAATTCCGCCCGCGTCTCCTGCCTTCCTGCAGCCGGTGCGTTCCTTCGTTCCCCTGTGCTGTGCCCTGCCTTTTGTGTGCGGTTACATTTCTCCATTTGGTACGCGGACAAGTTTTGGTACTAGCAGGATTGATTGAGTACCTATGCATGTGCTCGCTCCTAATATATACAGTACGTCTTATATTTGTTGACATACTTAGCTACCTATAAAACGTCCTATATTTGTTTACGGAGGAAGTACTTTACCGCTTTGATGGGAAAATCTGGTTTTCGTGAGGTGCCTAATGCACTGGTACGGAGGGAGTAGCAGGATTGATCGAGTACCTATATATGTACTTTACTGCTTTGGTAGTTTTGGGCGTTAAAACTTACTTCAAAATAATAGAGGGCTGCATGCATCAATTGATGCACGAGCCGGGGTTTTCCCTCCTTTTTGAAACAAAAACTTTACTAGTTTACTGTACTAGAGAGTATGGAGCCACACACCTCCTCCGTTCGTCATTATAAGATGTTTTGGATATTTCAATATGGACTATATACTAGTTAAAATAAGTGAACAAAGACACTAAAACATGTCTATACACATCCGATTCACAAAAAAGTTACAACGTCCTGTATTTGTAATGGAGGGAGTACTATATAAGTATGGCTCGATGTATATAGCTCACTTTAGTCATAATAATGTTGTATTGCTTTTTGATGCATTTCTTGATTCATATCATGTACTCTGATTGCTTTTCCCGGGAAGCGGTAGTCTGCCACATGGACATTTTTTTGTGAGACGAAACACATGGCCATATTATTAATTATCGTAGAGTAGCTCTTCTGACCAAGAGAAGTAGAGACCAATGGAGAAATATTGCTGCGACTGGTTAGGGGCATTGGACAGAGGAATCAGCATTCCATACGCATGGTTCATGTCGCTGACGGCGATGTGCTGGTGTTCATCAGTACTTGACAAAACATAGGTTAGCTCCGTGCCAAGATGATGCATGCAGAAAGCGTGGAACTTCGCCCGTTTGCAGATGAGATCATGTAGTAGAGTGTCGCTGCGCCCCTGCACCGTTCGGTCGTGTGTGGTCGGCAACGATCTGCTGTAGATGGAACTGCAGGCACCAGAACTCGCATTTCGCCGTCGTGTGACGCAATACTAGACAATGGCCATATGTTTTTCTTTTCTTTTCTTTTTTGACCGAAGAAAATGGCCGTATGTGCTAGAGACAACGGTAATAAGGACCTTTGTTCTGCTCTGGGAATCAAATTGTTCTGTGCGACCACTTGCTGAATGATCGAGTCGAATGTCGACATGAAGTATGAACACATCCAAGATCCGGTTCTAGTGATCCGAGACCGAGAGGCTGGGAAAAGATAGGGGTATATCCAATTAATGTACAGTACCTGCTAAAATATCTGCATAAGTTTATGTAAAAATCTGCAGTGCTTAGAAACTTAGAAGAGATTTTGGTATTCAGAGAGTACATTTCTGTTGCTGAAGAATTAGAGCATGAGAAGACTGATACTGGTATTTGCTAGGAGCCTAGGCTAACAAGAACTAGTATCTCTTTAGTAGCTTGGTCCCCACGATTATTCAGCACCAAGATTTGGCACAGTGATTTGTCTTGAAGTCTTTTCACACTTCAATTTCCATCAACTGCGATAAAAGTTCGAGTACAACTATGGTGATAGCCAACTGCAAACTGCTTTCATTCGTTTCTGGAATTTAAGCAGTATCCACTTCTGTGGAAATATCGTCTAGGCATTTATACCTTCATCAGATCCAGTGTGTCCACACTAATTTTTAGGATCCCTTATTTCTAGGTACACAGTATGCAGGTCAACCTCACCTCCTCAGATATATTTCTGGTGACTAATTTTTAGGATCCCTTATTTTCAGGTACACAGGATGTCAACCTCGCCTCTTCAGATATATTTCTTGTGCATTCTACTATTTGCCAATGTTGGGATATCCACATCTTTACGTCTGGAAAAAGACGCACTCCTCGACATCAAAATTCATTTGCAGGATCCACAGAATTACATGAGCAACTGGGATGAATCTCACTCGCCGTGCCAATTTCATGGTGTAACGTGCCATGAAATTTCTGGTGAGGTCACAGGAGTGTCACTCTCAAATGCCTCGCTGTCAGGCACAATATCACCATCATTTTCTGTTCTCCACCAGTTGCATACTTTGGACCTCAGTGCAAATTCCATCTCAGGCATTATCCCTGCTGCACTGACCAACTGCACAAATTTGCAAGTTCTTAATTTGTCAATGAACAGCTTGACAGGCCAATTGCCTGATCTTTCATCATTGCTCAAATTGCAAGTTTTTGATTTATCAACAAATGGGTTTTCTGGTGCATTTCCTGTGTGGATCAGCAAATTATCAGGCCTAACTGAATTGGGCCTAGGAGAGAACAGTTTCAATGAAGGTGGTGTTCCTGAAAGCATTGGACTCCTGAAGAATCTGACATGGCTATTCTTGGGGCAATGCAACCTTAGAGGAGAGATACCAGCTTCAGTCTTTGACTTGGAGTCACTTGGGACTCTGGACTTCTCGCGCAATCAGATGACCGGTGTGTTCCCGAAGGCGATATCCAACTTGCGCAACCTGTGGAAGATTGAGCTCTACCAGAACAACCTGACTGGTGAAATTCCTCCTGAGCTTGTACACCTGACATTGTTATCTGAATTTGATGTGTCTCATAATCAACTTACTGGTGTACTGCCCAAGGAAATTGCTAGACTGAAGAATCTTAAGATCTTCCACGTCTACAGGAACAACTTCTATGGTGAGCTTCCTGAAGGACTGGGGAACTGGGAGTTTCTTGAGTCATTTTCAACTTATGAAAATCAATTCTCAGGAAACTTTCCTGCCAACCTTGGCAGATTCTCACCACTCAATACAATTGACATATCAGAGAATTATTTTACCGGTGAATTTCCGAAGTTCCTGTGCCAAAGCGACAAACTGCAGTTCTTACTGGCTTTGAGCAACAACTTCTCAGGTGAATTCCCCACCTCCTACTCTTCTTGCAAGACTCTAGAGAGGTTTAGAGTAAGCCAAAATCAGTTCAGTGGGAGCATTCCTCATGGCATATGGGGATTGCCTAATGCTGTCATCATTGATGTTGCTGACAATGGATTTATTGGAGGAATATCTTCTGATATAGGCATTTCAGCCACCCTAACCCAGCTGCTTGTTCAGAACAACAACTTCTCTAGTGAACTTCCAATGGAGCTGGGAAATCTCCCTCAGCTGAAGAAGCTGGTTGCTTCCAACAACAGATTCTCTGGCCAAATCCCTGCACACATTGGTAACCTGAAGCAATTGTCATACCTGCATTTGGAACAGAATGCATTAGAAGGGTCAATACCACCAGAAATTGGTTTGTGCGACAGCCTAGTTGACCTTGATCTTGCAGAGAATTCTTTGTCTGGCCAAATCCCTGACACAGTTGGCTCCCTTTTGATTCTGGATTCACTCAATCTATCCCATAACATGATCTCTGGTGAAATCCCTGATGCATTGCAGTCACTGAGGCCAACCTATGTTGATTTCTCTCACAACAATTTGTCTGGACCAATCCCCCCACAGCTCCTCATGATTGCCGGAGATGATGCATTCTCTGAAAACTCTGACCTATGTGTCACTGCCACTTCAGAAGGCTGGAGGCAATCAGGCACCAGTTTACGCCCTTGCCAGTGGATTGACAACCATCATAGCTTTTCACGGAGGCGGCTTTTTGCTGTGCTGATCATGGTGACCTCTTTGGTTGTTCTCTTATCTGGATTGGCATGTCTGAGATATGAAAATAACAGGCTTGAGGATTTCAACAGAAAGCAAGACACTGAGAGTGGTGATGACAGTGACTCAAAGTGGATTGTCGAGTCCTTCCATGTGCGAGGGGTCAATCCATCAGCTGCTTTGCCGGTACCCATGGTTACATAGCTCACTGTAAGTTTGAGACATCCTGTCACTTACATCGACTTATCTTTACATCTTTTTTGTAGTTATTAATGCTGTAACGGTTTAACGTTTAGTCTTCTGTGCAAGTACTGTAGAAAATATTTTGCCAGTGCTACCCAAACTCAACTACTCTATTATTCATCTTGTCCTGTCCTGGTAAATAACACCGTCTAATGAAGTGAAGCACTAACTATTTAATTTGACTATTAAAGCAGTATAATTGATGTAGTATCTTTCACTTGATACCAATATATGTTAAATGGACGCAGTTTGTCTTTTAATTTCTTCATAATATCCTTACACGTTTTGGTATCAAGTCATTAAAGTAGACCTATCCATGTATATTTGAGTAGTAACATTAACAAGTGAAATATTACTTACTCTTTAGATGCATATATTCACCTTAAAGATATCAGTATGAAGATTTAAGTCTTACGTCAGCTTATCTCTGAACTGCAGGGCTTCCGTATTCTCTCAAGGTGCGAGAAGAGAGTGGCGTAAACTAGTCTTGTGCCGTCAGAGTTTCTTAGTGGACGTAGCCGGACAGACTACCAGTTTGAAGGTGAACTGGAAACTGTGTCCTGGGTTTGATCCCGTAACTGCAGCAGTTTGATCTATAAGTTGGCAACTATGCGTCAGAAGATATAATGAAGGTCTTTAACATTGCCCTTGTCTAAATTGTTCGAGCCCCTTCTGAGCGACCGACGATGAGAGAAGTTGTGAAAATGCTTATTGACAATGATTCTACTTCCGTATTCGGAGGGCAAAGAACAGGAATAATAAGTAAAAGCAGGCTACCTTTTCTTTGTAAGATGCCACCATCAACAAGATGAGGACCTTTACACTCAGAATAGCAACAACACTGAAGTAGCAGATTAGAATGTATTACTAGTGAGCTGGAAGCAAGTAACTAGAAGGCTGTTAATAATACTCTGGAAGTGTAGTGGCCTCTGTGGTAGCCTCATAGGTCATGTATCTGCAGCAGTTTATGTATAAATTCAGTCATATAGCTTGCAGTTTCTGTAAAAATGCTAGATGGTGATTTACTGTACTGAACTGTGATAATGATGAAACAAAGCAGTGTAGTCCAATTTCGACTACTTTGAATGGGCTCGATTTTATCAAAGAGGAGCTTGTCTTTAACACAGTACTTCCTATTTCACATGTTAGTCATTCTTGCAAGTTTATTTAGAGGTAGTAGAAACAAGCCAATGGGTCATTACAACCGATCCAGCTAAGCTGTTAGCTCCAAATCTTTGCGGAACTGATCGGATATCACATCCCGATACGTGGACATCAGAGAAAAATGATACGATACAGTACAGAGACTCAGCCTACAGATTCAACCGCTATTCTACAAGTCTTGTACATCCTCTAGCTGACAGTTTTGAAAGGGGTGGAGACCTTCAGGCTATCCACGATGTCGCTCACAGAGCCTATCCCCACTGCCACTGAGATCATCAGGCAGACCATGCTCAAACCTTGCAGGAGATACCACTTGGTCCCCTTGGTGATCTTCCCCTGGGCAATGTGCATGCTTATGGGGAAGTACACGGTTAGCGGCCAGAAGCTGAACGCGCCGAGGAGCCCTAGCACCGCGTTGAAGAACGGTATCATCATTGCCACCACAGTTGTTGCAATAACTATGACCGTCCGTAGGACGAGCTTGTAGGGCGCGACGGTCACCGAGCCTCGCTGCATGAGCGGGATGCTGACGGTGCATGCGCTGCTGATGAACTTGGTGTCTGGCCACCTGGAGACAATCCACCTCTCTGCTGTAGCGAATATGGGCTGTGCATAGACCTGCATTGAGGAAAGCATTTTAGTTCCAAGTTGTTGAACAGTTCAGCTTGTCAATATTATGGAATATGCAAATTCTCAATTTCTGATTGAGATGCACTGACCTGATATGCCCCAATAAGGTGGAGGATGAGGCACATGTTGGCGATGTCGACGAGCCAGAATGGCCCTAATCCGGGGGCCGTAAGGATGTTGCCGGGAGCATCTGAACCAAATGCGGCATATCCGGCGCAGCCAACGGAGATGTAGAATATGGTGGTGGCTCCGATTCCATACATTGCTGCCTTCTTCATGGTCTTGTGCTCAGATGGTGGGGACTTCAGTGTATCCTGCAAGCAAAACAGGTAAGAAGTTACTGACAAAAAACATTGTCACCTGGAGTAATGTTCTGAAACAAAAACATGTGTATCTGAATTCTGATCAAACATGTAATTTCTGGAGTTTGAGTATCTGAATCATCATCATCCATGCTTACCTGGATCTCAATGAGCACTTCTGCGAAAGTGTAGGCAAAGGCAATGTTCCCAAGGGCAAGGAGCACGTCCCACGTCTTCTTGCTGGACGACGCCGCGGTGGCGCCTGCGATCCTCCCGTCGGGCCGGAGGCCGTGCGACGCCCACTCCGTCACCGAGAGCGCGAGCCCGATGAAGGAGTAGGCGAACGACATGACCGCCGCGACGACCGACAGCCACGTGATGTGCTCCAGGCCGGGGAACTGGGACAGCACCACCTGGACCACGGTGAAGGCGAGCATGAGCACGGTGCCCGGCGCGTCGCAGCGCGCGCCCTGGCCGTTCTCGTGCACGCAGTCCGACCTCCTGATCGCACTAGAAACAGAGAAAAAAACAGGATTCAGCATGTCCCTGAATGATAACTTGTCACGTACTTTGGTAGTTTGATTCGTGATGAGGAGGTGGACTGAATTTTGGTTGTTGGTTTGATGATACTCACACCATGCTGATGGTGGCGGTGATGGTGTAGCCGACCATGGTGCCCCACAGGTTGCCGTACTGGGCGATCCCGCACATGAACACCTCTCTGGGACCTGGGGAAAAGTTTCAGGCATTGGGTTCAGAATCCTTGCTGTTTTGCGTGTGGAGGAACAGAGGGGGACACGTACTGAGGTAGGATCGGACGGCGTCGGTGTAGGTGTGGTTCCGGGCGCCGGTGACGGGGTCGGGCGCGCGGTAGGCGTTGGCGAGCAGCGTGGAGGTGTAGTAGGTGACGCACGCGAAGCCCACCAGCGCGAGCGGCCCGGCCACCCACCCCAGCTGCGCCACGCTCCACGCCAGCGCCAGCACGCCGGAGCCGATCACCGCCGTCACAATGTGCGCCGTCGCCGTCCATACCGTCCCTGCAACGAACGAACAAACAAAGACCGCCCCCGCCGCCGCCGGGGCCGATCAATCCAAACCCCCAGGAGGAATAATCGTGCACGCTAAAGCCGTTACACAAACGCCCCTATAAACCAGGCAAAAGGAAATCGAGAGGAGGGGCGGCGCACCTTTGCGCTCGTGCTCGCCCGTCTCGACGTCCTCTGCTGCTGCGGCGGCGGCGGCAGCGTCGGCGGCGGCGTGCTTGTCCATCTTCTCGCCGCGTGGCGTGGCGTGGCGTGGGGGTGTGGGAGTCAGAGGGACGGGTGCGGCAAGGCAATGAAGCACCAGGACGGGGGTTTGGTCGGTACGTATTTATAGGACTCGGAGCAGAGCTGGGGCTGGGCTTTAAACGGGAGCTCTGATGATAGGGCCGGCACTCTGACCTGTACAACACCGGCATTCCAGGTTCGGCGCCGTCGGACTTCATTGGGCAGGGTTCGGATCCAATGCCCCGACTCATTAAATCACTGCGTTAACTACATTGGTCGTTGAACCAATCTATATTTGGATGGATACTGGTATTCTCGGTCCACCAGAGGTTAAGGGCCAGTTCTTTTGGGCAATTCTCCCAGAATTGACCCCCTCCCCAGCTTCTTCCAGAATTGCCACTTAATATTTTTTTACAATTCCTAGCTAGTTAAGGTCTAATTAGCTAGGAATTATAAAAAAATATTAAGTGGCAATTCTGGGAGAAGCTGGGAGGGGGTCAATTCTGGAAGAATTGCTCAAAAGAACTGGCCCTAAGTCTTAGATTTGACATTGGTGCTCGCATTATTTTTAAAATTATTTTATGCTTCCGGCGATGTTCATCAGTGGGAGGAGACATTCCCCTTGACCGTGAGCTGTCAATGCTGACTTTGTAAAATCTTAAGATGCTAGGTCGGCTCAGTCTCTCGAAGGTGCTCATAGCAGTATGGTGTGCATGCATACGATTATAGGGGTGAATGTATGCTTGTGTATGTGAGCGACTGTGATTGTACTGTATTAAAAAAAACTACATTGGTCATTAATTGCTCATGAAAGCAAAAGTACCAAATTGCAGAATCCACCCTGATGATTGTATCTTCATCAAGGTTTTTGGGTGTATTTTATATCTATACGCATTGGTCAGGGTGATAATTTTTCCCACTCAGCCGCCTCCGCAGCTGCCCGAGTTAAGTTATGATCCTGCAACACCCGATCCATGCAACATAAGTCTCCGCATGCGACACGTTTTGCGTGTGTATAAAACGTCGTTGCAACACTTCCCATTGCGATCCGTACAAGATTACTCAAGTACTCCGAGTATGCAAACAAATCACATTCATTAAACTAAAAAATATGCATGCAACATACAGAAGCAACGCAAACAACATGCGGAACAAAGGAACCAATGATGTACATTCACATCTGTAACATAAATTCAATTACTTGTGACATATGTCTAGAATCATCGACATAAAGACAATTTGTACCCAACAAACAACATGTGCACATGCAACGTGAGAGAAAAATTTACACAGCATCAAAGATCCCAAAATCCACTACAACTCACACATCAACGTAGGCACCAACTTTATCCATACGGGCACGCGGACCACGACTATGGCTTGATGGAGCCTCGCCAAAACTAGATCGGGTGGCCACATATCCATTCCATGCAGCCCCAACATCTTCCTTAGAGCTAGGTGGCGCAAACGCAAGCTCCACCACGGGGTCCTCGTCCATGTCATGAGCTTCATTACCATCCATCTAGGGTGGGAAAGAGGATGACTGGTCAAAGAAGAAAGAGCGGTGTGGGAGGATGACAACATAGTAACACAAGAGGAGAAAATCTACTTGGGGAGGGAGAGATGCTCGTGCCTCGTGGGGAAGGAGAAGCGAAAAGGATGGAGTAAGCGTCTATCAGTTTTGTGTGGCAAACCATCCTCGAGGCCGAGTCAAGGGGTTGCTTGCACTAGTTTTGGTACTTTAGGAGGTTGGGTGATCGGGAAATATATTGGGTTTTAAGTGTTTCTTGATGAAAGTTTTGTGCATGTTTTATTCTTAATAATATCAAAGGAAAATGGTAGATCTAGTTATTAGAGCCTTAAAAACTACTCAAAAAATAATCCAAATTTGTGCGGGATTTGGTGAAACGTTTGGCGGCGGCGGACTCCATGATTGGGCATAGTCCAGACCCAATGCTTCGAGTGGTTAAGCCAGTGCATTAACTACATTGGTCATTATATAGTTCTCTTTATGAAGAGTAAACATTGGTCATTATTTAATCTTTTCTGCTGGATTTATTAGAGCATCTCCAACCGCGGTTATAATATGGCACCAAAAAATGTTATTGGACATCAAATAGTGGATTTTATATTATCCAATGCTTCGAGGCACCAAATGAGCAAGTTCATTCAAAAAACCACCAACCACATGGTGGATCAAAAGCCATCATAGTTCACAAGTGGCCAACGCACTCGTGTCATCGTCGCCAGCACCACCATACGTCGTCACCATCATTGTTGCCACCATCACCATTGCCTCCGCCACAACCATTGTTGCCACCACCACCGAATGACATAACCAAGATGTCCCCATGAGTTAATAACTCCCAATATTGTCTTGCCCTATCATCCATCTTCCTAGGATCCATCACCATTATAGCACACTCCTTGGCTATCCTCTTATTGTTTTGTTCCCAGCCTCCATTGCAAGCCTTCACACCTCAATTTCAAGTTTTTTTCTTCCACTCTCACCTTTCTCTCCTCGATCAAGCACATTTTCCTCCCACCTCTTCTCCTCCATCATCTTTATCTCGTATAAACGAGTCAAGTTCTCCTCCTTCCGGTCACCCTCCTGTGCTCTCTTCACCTCCATCATCGGAATAAGTTCTTCCTTGTATGCTCCAACACCGCTATGCGTCTTGGCTGCCTTGGAATTTTTTGTCCATACGAACGGGTTTGAGGAGTGGATAGGTTCTCTATCAAGTCATCCTCATCAACAACAATGTTAAGCATTTGCCTCTTTAGTGTTGTTTAATAGTTTCTCCTTGCCAACTTATCATTTTCAAAAAAACCATGTAGCAATGATGTAAAGAGAAGCCTTTGTTGCCGCCTCTCTTGCTCCTTTGCTTGTAAAGATATTGAATGATTACCTCATACTCATTGATGGGCACTCCACTCTGTGGTGCTAGGTTGACTTGATCAACACATCTAGGCCATGAATTGCATTGGTCTTGAATCACACTCCAAAGATGAGTGAAAGAAATGATTTTGTAGTTGGAGGGAACAAACACATGGCCACCATAGTATTCCTCGATCCTTGAGCAAAAAATTTCCTTTGTTTGATTGGTCCCGATTGTGGCATCAAGAGAGAGAGAGGGAGAGAGAGATCATCCAAGTGTCTCACAAAGCTTCATCTTCCTCAGGTTTGTAGTTGCACGACCTCATAGGCCTCATTCTCATTGTTTGGTTCCAGATCCTCGACCTCCTCAACCTCCTCCTCCACCTCTAATTCAACATTCCTTCTCATTTCTTGGCCATAGGGCATGTGCATGGCAATGCCATCGCGACTGAGTGTGGCTTGTACCAATTGTGACATGAAATCGTCCACGTCTTCATTCAATTACCCACTACAATAACAAAGGAACATCATAGCACTTAGCATCATATCACTCGTCATTCAATTGAGCAATTTTACCTTGTAGGAATTTCCTCAAGCATGTCAGACTTGCTCGTTGTCTAGTCCAAATCCGGCTCATCTCCGGGTGCCAGAGGTGGAGAGGGGTGATGTCTACTATGCAACCCTCTTCTTGTAGACTCGTGTTGGGATTCAAGCGTAGAGTTTTGTAGGGCAGTAGCAAATTTCCCTCAAGTGGATGACCTAAGGTTTATCAATCCATGGGAGGCATAGGATGAAGATGGTCTCTCTCAAACAACCCTGCAACCAAATAACAAAGAGTCTCTTGTGTCCCCAACACACCCAATACAATGGTAAATTGTATAGGTACACTAGTTCGGCGAAGAGATGGTGATACAAGTGTAGTATGGATGGTAGATATAGGTTTTTGTAATCTGAAAATATAAAAACAGCAAGGTAACCAGTAACAAAAGTGAGCGAAAACGGTATTGCAATGCTTGAAAACAAGGCCTAGGGTTCATACGTTCACTAGTGCAAGTTCTCTCAACAATGACAAAATAATTAGATCATATAACAACCCCTCAACGTGCAACAAAGATTCACTCCAAAGTCACTAATAGCGGACAATAAACGAAGAGATTATTGTAGGGTATGAAACCACCTCAAAGTTATTCTTTCTGATCGATCTATTGGGCTATTCCTATAAGTGTCACAAACAACCCTAGAGTTCATACTAAAATAACACCTTAAGACACACATCAACCAAAACCCTAATGTCACATAGATACTCCAATGTCACCACAAGTATCCGCGGGTTGATTATATGATATGCATCACACAATCTCAGATTCATCTATTCAAACCCGCACAAAGAACTTCAAAGAGTGCCCCAAAGTTTCTACCGGAGAGTCAAGACGAAAACGTGTGCCAACCCCTATGCATAAGTTCACAAGGTCATAGAACCCGCAAGTTGATCACCAAAACATACATCAAGTAGATCACGTGAATATCCCATTGTCACCATAGATAAACACATGCAAGACATACATCAAGTGTTCTCAAATCCTTAAAGACTAAATCCGATAAGATAACTTCAAAGGGAAAACTCAATCCATTACAAGAGGGTAGAGGGGGAGAAACATCATAAGATCCAACTATAATAGCAAAGCTCGCGGTACATCAAGATTGTGCCAAATCAAGAACACGAGAGAGAGAGAGATCAAACACATAGCTACTGGTACATACCCTCAGCCCCGAGGGTGAACTACTCCCTCCTCGTCATGGAGAGCGCCGGGATGATGAAGATGGCCACCGGTGATGGTTTCCCCCTCCGACAGGGTGCCGGAATGGGCTCCCAATTGTTTTTTAGTGTCTACAGAGGCTTGCGGCGACGGAACTCCCGATCTAGGTTTCTTTTCGGGGGTTTCTGTATTTATAGGAATTTTTGGCGTCGGTTTCATGTCAGGGGGGTCCACGAGTCAACGACAAGGGCGGAGCACCCTCCCGGTGGGTAGGGTGCGCCTTCCGTCCTTGTGGTTGGCTCGGGACTCTTCTGGTCCAACTCTTTTGCTTCGGGGGCTTCTTCTGGTCCATAAAAAATCACCGTAAATTTTTAGGTCATTTGGACTCTGTTTGATATTCCTTTTCTATAAAACTCAAAAACAAGGAAAAACAGAAACTGACACCGGGCTCTAGGTTAATAGGCTAGTCCCAAAAATCATATAAAATAGCATATAAATGGATATAAAACATCTAAGATAGATAATATAATAGCATGGAACAGTAAAAAATTATAGATACGTTGGAGACGTATCAGGGGCGACTGTGTGACACTACTAGGGAAAAGTTTATAGGTAGACGCTTACTAGTAGCACGAATTTATACCCCTCGCTACTGCTACTTACTAGTGGCGCAGGTTTATACCCTCCGCTACTAATAAGTTGATAGTACTAGCGCGGGTTTATACCCTCCGCTACTACTAAGTTGATAGTAGTAGCGCGGGTTTATAACCCTCGCTACTACTAAGTGTAAGTGCATTTAGTGCCCCTTAGTGATTTTGGTGTATTGAAGACTTATAGGTTAAGGGACTGATGCGTTTGTAAGTGTACACATGTCTATAAGTCTATGAGGAGTTTGATATTTACAGAAAAAGTCGACCCCTAAAAATGAAGTTCTTCGACTGAAGACTTTGGATTTCTGAAGACTTTCTGAAGACTTTGAAAGTGAAGAAATTGGTGTGATCCTGAAGACTTGGTATTCATTCGAGGAACATGAAGCATGAAGACCTTGTTTTCGTAGTTTCATTTTCTGTTTCTTGAGTCATAGGAAACACCGTACTGTTAAAGGGGGTCGAGGAAATACTAAGGAAAAATTTCCAAGTGATGCTCAACTCAAATCCTACATCTACCAATCCCTTTGAGTGAAGCCATTGGAAATCTCATACAGCTCAGTCAATTTCTTCAGCGACAGAGACGAAGTTCTTCTGGTCTCTGAGGAATTTGTTATGACTGAGGAGTTAGGAATTCGCCAGTGTGGATTGCCTACACAGTGAGGATCATGATAGCCCTGAGGAATTTGATACTCAAAATTCCGACCATTGATGTGCTATGTGCCAGCTGTCCCAAAATATCTACCCACCTAACGGTCATATCATTGAAGGGCATTTAAGTCTTATCATGTCGGGCTGCTCCCTAGGCTATAAATAGCCGCCCCCTAGAACCACTAGCTGGTTGGCTTCTCCGAGAGAAACTGACACTTGTCATTTGAGAACATCCCATCCTCCGAGGACTTTGAGTGAAAATCATCAAGTGAGGAAAACCCAAACCCAAACACCTACAAACCCAAAGTGATTGAGCATCACTAAAGAGATTGATCCTGCGTAGATCCAACGCTTGTTACCTTTGAAGACTGTGCATCTTACAGACGGTTAGGCGTCATGGTCTAGAGCATCCAAGAGGAAATTGTGGATTGCCGAGTGACCGAGTCTGTGAAGGTTTGGAAGTCACCTGAAGACTTACCACGAGTGATTGGGCAGGTCTGTGTGACCTTAGCTCAAGGGGAATACGGTGAGGACTAAGTGTCGTGAGCTGGGTGTTCGGGACTGTGTGTCCGGGACTGTGTGTCCTCAGGTTTAAATACCTAGCCGCCCTAACCAGACATACAACTGTCACAGCAATTGGAACTGGTCTACCAAATCATTGTCTTCACCGAGCTAATTGGTTCCATTTCCTCAACCCTTCCATTTCCTCATTTCCATATTGTGTGCTTGTTCATATCTGTTTGAAGACTTTGACTGAAGACTTTCTCTATTTCCTCAGCTCAATTTCTTCAGTCTGTTTGTCTTCATTCTATGTTATCCTATGTTTACGCTTTCTGTACTCTATGCTTGTTTTCATTTCATCATGAAGACCATGCTCATGTTCTGTTATGTTTACTTTTGAGTACTTATTCCTCTGCAAGTAGTTCTTCACTTAGGAATTTCCTCACCCTGAAATTCCTCAGTGAAGAATTCATAAAAATTGCCTATTCACCCCCCTCTAGTCGATATAACGCACTTTCAATTGGTATCAGAGCAAGGTGCTCCCTTGTTCTGTGTTATTTTGGTTTAACCGCCTAGAGTTTTAGTTATGTCGACCACGGGAATGAAGACTGTGACATGCCCCATCTTTGACGGTCATGATTATCCAAGTGGAAGGCCATGATGAAGAAGCGCCTCATGGCGATGAACAACGAACTCTGGACTGTCACGGAAATTGGTCTTACTGACCTATGCAAGATGGCGGAGGCTAATGATATTCGCAAGTACACACTACTCAACCTCATGGCGAAGGACATCATCTGCTCCAGCTTGTCACAAAACCAGTTCAGGAACATTATGCATCTCAGCCATGTGAAACTCATCTAGGACCGACTCTCTGAGGTCTATGAAGGTCATCGATCTCACCATGAACCCTGGTTCGAAGAATTCATGGAATCGCGCAAGGCTATGACTTTCAATCCAGAATCATCGTCCTGTGCACCATGTCTTATGGCAAAAGGTGCCAAGGTAACTGAATGCTACTTATCTGAGTCTAGTGATGATGAATCTGGTGATGAAGTTGGACCCAGTTATGTCAAACTTGCTTCCCTTGCCACTAAACAACAAAGAGCTTTGGAAAAAGTTCAAAACATGCTGAATGAGAGCGACGATATGTTGGGTGAAGAAATTGATCGTTCTAAAGCCCTAGCTGAAAGTCTTCAAGGACTTCAGTCCAAGTTTGACAATCTTCAAGGTCATCATAACACTCTCTTATCTGATCATGAGAAGCTTTCTTATGAATTTCTTCAAAGAAAGCAAGATCTTGAGCAGTTAAGAGTGAGTTATGAAGATCTTCAGAAGGAGCGTGATTCATTACTTGCTCAACAGATCAGAGCTACTCAGGATGAATTTGTTCCTCCATGTTTGAAGTGCATTGAACGTGAAACTGCTAATTCTTCACCTGAATGCTCAAATACTTCCATTGCTGCAAATTATTTAACTGCCTCTGCTATCACTAATTCCTCATCTAAGGACATTGCTAGTATCACTAATGATGCAGGGCTGAAGGAATTGTATATGACAGGCATGTACAAAAGCATCAAAGGGCATCAGGCTTTTTGTGACGTGCTTAAAAAGTAGACCCTCAACAGGAACCCTAGGAAAGAGGGTATTGACTTTGAGAGGAAACTCAATGCTGATGGGACCTACTCGAGACCTGAGTAGTATCCCTGAGGGAGTCCTAGATTAGGGGGTCTCCGGACAGCCGGACTGTATCCTTTGGCCGGACTGTTGGACTATGAAGATACAAGATTGAAGACTTCGTCCCGTGTCTAGATGGGACTCTACTTGGTGTGGAAGGCAATCTAGGCAATACGGATATGTATATCTCCTCCTTTTGTAACCGACCTTGTGTAACCCTAGCCCCCTCTAGTGTCTATATAAACCGGAGGGTCTTAGTCCATAGGACAACATACAATCATACCATAGGCTAGCTTCTAGGGTTTAGCCTCTCCGATCTCGTGGTAGATCAACTCTTGTACTATTCATATTATCAAGAATAATCAAGTAGGACGTAGGGTTTTACCTCCATCAAGAGGGCCCGAACCTGGGTAAAACATCGTGTCCCCTGCCTCCTGTTACCATCCGCCTTAGACGCATAGTTCGGGACCCCCTACCCGAGATCCGCCGGTTTTGACACCGACATTGGTGCTTTCATTGAGAGTTCCTCTGTGTCATCGCCGTTAGGCTTGATGGCTCCTTCGATCATCGATAGCGATGCAGTCCAGGGTGAGACTTTTCTCCCCGGACAGATCTTTGTATTCGGCGGCTTCGCACTACGGGCCAACTCGCTTGGCCATCTAGAGGAGATCGAGAGTTACGCCCCTGGCCATCAGGTCAGGTTTGGAAGCTTAAACTACACGTCCGATATCCGCGGAGACTTGATCTTCGACGGATTCGAGCCCCTGCCTAGTGCGCCACACGACCATGATGAGCATGATTTAGCTCTGCCATCGGACAGTGTCCAGGAGATTGCGCCGACAACCGCTCCGACCTTCAATTCGGAGCCAGCTGCGCCTTCCATGGGCGGGTGGATAGACCCCGCTACGGAAGCCGCACTCCCATCGGCGATCGAGCCGAGTATCGGCCTTACCCTTCATGAGAGCTGAGGGAGTCCTGGATTAGGGGGTCTCCGGACAGCCGGACTATCTCCATTGGCCGGACTGTTAGACTATGAAGATACAAGATTGAAGACTTCGTCTCGTGTCCGGATGGGACTCTACTTGGCGTGGAAGGCAAGCTAGGAAATACGTATATGGATATCTCCTCCTTTGTAACCGACCTTGTGTAACCCTAACCCTCTCCGGTGTCTATATAAACCGAAGGGTTTTAGTCCGTATGATAACAACCATAACATACAATCATACCATAGGCTAGCTTCTAGGGTTTAGCCTCTCTGATCTTGTGGTAGATCTACTCTTGTACTACCCATATCATCAATATTAATCAAGCATGACGTAGGGTTTTACCTCCATCAAGAGGGCCCGAACCTAGGTAAAACATCATGTCCCCTGCCTCCTATTACCATCCGGCATAGACGCACAGTTCGGGACCCCCTACCCGAGATCCGTCGGTTTTGACACCGACATTGATGCTTTCATTGAGAGTTCCTCTGCGTCGTCGCCGTTAGGCTTGATGGCTCCTACTATCATCAATAGCGATGCGGTCCAGGGTGAGACTTTTCTCCCCGGACAGATCTTCGTATTCGGCGGCTTTGCACTGCGGGCTAATTCGCTTGGCCATCTGGAGCAGATTGAAAGCTACGCCCCTGGCCATCAGGTCAGATTTGGAAGTTTGAACTACACGGCCGACATCCACGGAGACCTGATCTTCGACGGATTCGAGCCACAGCCGGGCTCGCCGCACTGTCACGATGGGGGTGACCTAGCTCTGCCGCCGAACAGTACCCCAGAGGCCGCGCCCGCATCAGCTCTGACCCTTAGTTCGGAGCCAACTGCGGCAATCGAGGACGGGTGGTTAGACACCGCCTCGAGGGCTGCAGTCTCAACGGCGATCGAGCCGAACACCTACCTAACCCTCTGCGCAGCCTGTGACTCCCAGGTGCCGGACTCTTTCCCGGACTCCGAACCATCCGCGCCTCTGCCAATCGAATCCGATTGAGCGCCGATCATGGAATTCACCGCCGTGGATATCTTTCAGCACCCGCCCTTCGGCGACATTCTGAATTCACTAAGGTCTCTCTCTTTGTCAGGAGAGCCCTGGCCGGATTATGGCCAACAGGATTGGGATGCGGACTATGAAGAAATTCGACGCCCACCCACCACCCACTTAATAGCCACTATCGATGACTCAACCGACATGCTCGACTTCGACTCCGAAGACATCGACGGTATGGACGACGATGCGGGAGGCAAAGAGGAACCACCGCCCACAGGGAGCTGGACGTCCACTTCATCATATGATGTATACATGGTGGACCCACCAAAAGAAGACGACGACGAGGAACGGAAGGACGCACCGAAGGCTTGTTCCCTCGAGAAGCAGTCAAAGCGGCGGCGCAAGCGCCGCCCTAAATCCCACCTCGGCAGAAATAATGATCATACAGACTCAGCGTTGGAGCAGGGCGAACCACTGCCGGACCATGGCAATACGGGGAATCAAACCAAACAAACCAATTTTGTCCAAGATAATAGTCCGGACTACATAACGCCGGACAGGCACCCGGAGCAGAAGAATGCCCGTCAAAGGTTTGTTGCCACCGCGAGGAGTCTGAAAAAGCAGAAGCAAAGGCTCAAGGCTGCGCATGACACACTCCAAATCAGATGGAGTAAAGTATTCAACACAGCAGCGAAGTATGGCGACAATCGCCCCACCAAGAGCTACCCAAAGCGGAAGTTGCTACCTGAATTCGATGAGGAGGCCTTAGACCCCCCACAACCAAAAATCAAAACAGCCACCTGGCCGGATAGACGACCTCACGGCCAACATAGAATAGCAAACAATGCCACTCACAAGACAATACGCGATCCACGCGAGGGCTCACACCAAAAGGACGGCGCAACCAGATCCATCTGTGGACCACGCAAGTGCGCCCCAACATACAATGTAACACAACAAGCATCCGAACAACGTGGTACACCCAGATACAGGGGTGCCGCACACCCCCTATGTTTCACCGATGAGGTGCTGGACCATGAATTTCCAGAGGGATTCAAACCCGTAAACATAGAGGCATACGACGGAACAACAGACCCTGAGGTCTGGATTGAGGACTATATCCTCCATATCCATATGGCTCGAGGAGACGATCTCCATGCCATCAAGTACTTACCCCTCAAGCTCAAAGGGCCAGCTCGTCACTGGCTTAAAGGCCTCCCGAAAACTCCATTGGAAGCTGGGAAGAGCTCGAAAATGCTTTTCGGGCAAATTTTCAAGGGACTTATGTCCGACCACTGGACGCGGACGATTTGAGTCATATAACTCAACAGCCCGGAGAGTCAGCCCGAAAACTTTGGAACATGTTTCTTACTAAAAATAACCAAATTGTCGACTGTCCGGATGCCGAAGCCTTGGCAGCTTTTAAGCATAGCGTCCATGACGAATGGCTTGCAAGACACCTCAGCCAAGAAAAGCCGAGAACAATGGCAGCATTAACAAGCCTCATGACCCGCTTTTATGCAGGTGAGGACAACTAGCTATAGGGGTGGGCGTTCGGTATAAACCGAAAATTCGGTTTCTACCATTCGGTTTATTTCAATATTCGGTTCACAGAATCGGAAACCGAAAATGAGTACAAAAAAAGCTAACCGAAAAATTGGTTAACCAATTATTTTGGTGCGGTTTCCGGTTTATACCGAAGGCCCCGTTGATTGAGCAAATGCGCTCTATCCCCAGGTGAGCAACGAGACGCACTTATATAGCTGAGCCTGTCTACCTTTCCTGATTGACCAAGCGAGGTGGGACTAAAGGAAGTGTGTCCCAATCGATTAAGTCACACTCGCTAGCTTCCGGCAGGTGGTCATTCCACAATCCACGAAAGCCATCTCATTTGGGCTAGTGGGCTATCTAGCTAGGTCCAGTAGACAGTAGCGTAGCTAGTTGGGCTGGGTACGGGAAAACAACCGGACGTGGTTCGCGTACAGAGACTGCGAGAAATTCCACGCTAGCTTAGTACTCCTTCATACTAGTTCGGTACTAGTTCGGCTAACCGAGAAAACAATCGAACAGACCAAACTTTGTTCGGTTATTGGAACTAAAAATCGAAATTGTTTGTATCAATTTAAAAAACCGAAAATTCGGTTTATTCGGTCTCGGTTTCGGTTCGGTGTTTGGTTCGTCGGTTTTTCTGCCCACCCCTAGCTGGCTAGCCAGATGCAGCACCAGCGACCCCAGTACATCTGAAGTTAGAGATGGAAACGGGAAATCATGGCGCAACAGCAATAACAAATGCCAGAATAAAGAAGACAACACGAAGAGCACGGCAGTAAACGCCGGATTCAAAAGCTCTCGGCCAGGTCAGCAAAAGCCGCCCTCTAAAGGCGCCAGAGACGAACTGTCCAGCCTAAACAAAATTCTAGACCAAATATGTCAGATCCATAGCACCCCTGGTAAACCTGCTAATCATACCCATAGAGAATGTTGGGTCTTCAAGTAGTCCGGCAAGCTCAACGCCGTACACAAGGGGGAGGATACACCAAGTGAAGACGAGGGTGAGCCTCTCAAGCAAGACACTGGAGAACAAAACAAATTTCCCCCAGAAGTCAAAAGAGTAAACGTGTTACATGTGATCAAGGGAAGAAATAGAACGGCACTCCCAGAAAAATATGCCCAAGGGCCTATCACCGCGGAGTCCTGCCACTGGTCGTCTCAACCAATCACTTTCGACCATCGTGATTACTCAGCAAGTATCCGGCGTGCAGGATGGGCTGCCCTGGTATTAGACCCAATAATTGACGGATACCACTTCACACGAGTCCTGATGGACGGTGGCAGCAGTCTAAACATAATATATCAGGATACAATCCGCGAAATGGGGATAGACCCAACAAAAATTTGCCATAGCAATACTACCTTTGAAGGAGTAACGCCAGGCCCAGGGGCTCATTGCACGGGCTCCCTGCTACTAAAAGTTATATTCTGCTCCCCCGATAACTTCCGTAGCAAACATTTAACCTTCCACATCGCTCCGTTCCAAAGTGGCTATCAAGCACTACTCGGACGCGAAGCTTTCACTCGCTTTAATGCAATACCGCACTACGCTTCCCTCACACTCAAGATGCCTGGCCCACGTGGCATCATTATAGTAAACGGAAGTATTAAGCGATCTTTGCACGTCGAAGAGAGTGCGGCTGCCTTGGCAGCCGCACACTAAAAATGGCCTCACCAACTAAAGCATTTAACAGGTCGTCAAGACCTCGGACACGGTTAATCGAGTCCGGCGCCGCTATATGTAATTTATACCGGATCAATGGTCACACCCCTATTACAAATAGAAGGGGCTCAACGCACGCAGACAAGTCGCAATTTTTACTCATCTTGAATTATATATGGTTTCTTTAAAAACTATCTTTTCGCACGACAACTTTTTCACCTAAGTTCCTCTCTTTTACAGATGATCATCGTGCTACATCCGTCCAGGATACGGCACAACGGAGACACAGGCGCAGGATGCAGCAGGGACCCGCTCCAAGGATTCTTTTTAGATTAAGACCCTGCGTAAACCTTTTTTACTGTCTCTTGTTGATACATATCCACCGAATTCTCAACACAGTTTAGAAGGATGCTGACGCCTTGGCATGTGGCCACGTCAGAATAATGCACATACCTGGACACAAGGGGCTTCTTACGAAGGGCACTATTTAGGCCCGGTTTATACCATAAAGACCGAATACCTTAGGGAGTGTTCGGCATCGCGAGTTTGGCCTTATATGCATCAGCTCCGAATCATTGTCTTTGGTCAAATGTTGGGTTTGCCCGGCTCCTGTGTTTTGGTGCCTTACGTTCCGCTTTACCGACTAAGGTAGCACCAGGAGAACTACTGCGATTGTGCCCTGGTTCATCCGGACGAGCACCGTAGTAGAGAAAGCCGAAAACTAACTGTCATGATATAGCGTGAGACTGATCAACCACTCGATGACCTATCGGAATGTTAGAATTCCTCCGCCTTAACGAAGGGCCGTTTTCCGGCCAAGCATGTACGCACACCGCGATCGGGAGAGTGCGGAGCCACCAGGGGCTATCTAGTAGCCCCACCGTCAAACTCCTATGGCTAAATGAAAGTGTTAAAGCATTATAGTCCGGTTGCCTCGCTCGCTACGCTACCACCTCCTTAATAGGACCAAGACGTTGGGTTAAGTGTGAACACGCGCTTTTTGCGAGCACCTCCGCCTTATATGCGTGGGGGTTGAAGCTGACGGCTGCAGTCTTTCAGGTTATACACATGTATACATAAATGGCCGCACAGGAGGCATCATACTACTTTCAGGCAAAAGTATAAACATAGCCTTATAAAAACTTCATAACAGCATTGTGCTTACAATGAGAATACATATCACTCGAGCATAATATTCTTCGAGCACTGGGCCTCTATCAAACGAGCACCCTCGAGAACCTCCCCGAAATGGTGCTCAGCAGCCACCCGGCCTATGGCCGAACCCTGCGCCGCAACAGTGGTAGCGTCCATCTCCGCCCAGTATGCTTTAACACGGGCAAGGGCCATCCACGAGCCTTCTATGCACGCCGACCTCTTCATCGCATTAATGCGCGGCACCACACCAAGGAACTGCTGCACTAAGCTGAAATAGCTGTTCGGCTTTGGCTTTTCCGGCCATAGCTGATCCACAACAGACCTCATGGCGAGTCCGGACAACCTATTCAGTTCGGCTCATTCGGCTAACTGGTCAGTCAATGAAGGCGGACGCTCTGGAATGTGGAATTGCGACCAGAATAGCTTGTCCACTTCACGACCTGTCTGACCTTGGAAGTACTTGGCCGCATCGGCAGCGCTCGCCGCTAAATCTTCGCTCTCATAGCGGAACGGGTGTCTTTGTCCGCCGCCGTGGCCTTCTCAAGGTCCGTTGCCTTTGCTCGGTTTTCTTTTTCAAGGACCCGACAACGGTCGGCAGTGTCTTTTAATTCTATGGCCATCTTGGCCATCTTCTCTTGGCTCTCGCAATGTGCGGCCTTCTCGGCTTTCAACTCTTCGGCCGCCTTCAAAGCAGCGGCATTACTAATACTCGCTTGTTCCTTGGCTCGGGCAAGTTCTGCCCGCAAGGTTTCCATGGTGGCAGCTCCACCTGCAGTCACAACATATTAAAGATACTGGCATCATGCTGCTCTTACTATGTGGCATTCACCAGATAATAACACTTACCATGTGCCTCGTCAAGCCTCTTGTTAACAAGCTCAATGTCGGCGTCTGCCGTATCCAGTTGCCGTTTTAATTTGGCAAACTCACTAGTCCAGCTAGCCACCGGAGCTTGCACCACCTGCACATAGGGGCAGTCTGGTTATTGCCTGAGAGTATGATCCTCTATTCGCTGCCGTTCTCGACGACAACCGGAGTCTCAGGGGCTACTATTTACACAGGGCACACCTAACATGTGCAGTACTATCACATATTATCTCACGTACCTCAAAGCCTGTCAGTAGACTCATAAAGGCTTCATGTAATCCGCTTTCGGCGGACGAGATTCTCTCCATCACCGTACCCATCAGCATACGGTGTTCTTCTGAGATGGCCGCTCGCCCCACCAACTCCCTCAGAACGTCTGATCGCACACCAGATGGTGCCGAACTCTTTTGTCTGCTCTCTTCGGGAGCTGGACACTGGGGACTTTGGGGGTCTATGGGATTATCTTCTGGCCTCACCGGGTCCAGAGAGGCCCTCCGTGACGACACTTCGGGGTCGCCCGCTCCTTGAGCGGAGGAGTCCGGGGGAGGCGTTTTGCTCTCCATCATCTCTGGAAGAAGATCCCCCGAAGACGAGCTTATCTGAGAGGGGCTAAGGCCCGAACTGCAAGATATATGCGGTGGTTATTTTCTCAGAAAAAAGATAGCATACCTTTACTATTAAAGTACTTTGGATCACTTACGACTCGTTGGAGCGCTGATCCCCCCGCGGACTTTGTGCGGCAAAAGCACCCCCCGAGGCGGGACCCTCTGTGGGAGACTTCTTCTCCCGTTTGGAGGCTTCGGCTTCCGGATCCTCGGAAGCAGTCCTTTTCCTCCCCCGGTTGTCCTCCTTCGTGGAGACGCGCATTCCCTCGGTTGGAACGGGCGGTGATAGGGGCCCGCGTCTGCCCGTATTATCCCCCCCGGTATCTTCCTTCGAGGGCTCCGGGCAAGGTGCGACCTCGAGCATCTTTTCCAATAGCGGATTTTCCAAACCCTCAAGGAGGGGGGCGAAACACCGAATCATCTTCGCCTTTGTTAGCCACTCCTGGTCAAAAAACAAACTCTCAGAAATAACTTCGTGACGAATAAAAGACAGTGTGTTTGGCCAGAGGATTTCTTACTTGTTCGGCGGCGCGGTTACTGCTCAGGCCCACGTCCTCGGTAATATCCGGACACTCTACTTGAGGTTCAAAGAATGACTTGTACATCTCCTCGTGCGTCAGGCTGAGGAAACTTTGAATGGCACGCGGTCCCTCTGGGTTGAACTCCCACAAGCGAAGGGTCCGGCGTCTGCAAGGCTGGACTTAACTAACCAGCATAACTTGTATTACCACAACCAAATTAAAATCTCCCTCGAAGAGACCTCGGATGCGGCTTTGCAGTATAGGCACGTCCTTGGCTGGACCCCAGCTCAGACCTCTACTAATCCATGACATCAGTTGTGGTGGGGGGCCCGAGCGGAAAGCGGGGGCAGCCGCCCACTTGGCACTTCTGGGAGCCATGACGTAAAACCACTCCCGTTGCCATAATTCAGACACCTCTGGAAAGGAACCTTTCGACCATGGAGCTCCTGCCATCTTGCCTATTGATGCACCTCCACACGCTGCATGTTGCCCCTCGATCATCTTCGGCTTTACTTCAAAGGTCTTGAGCCACAGGCCGAAGTGAGGGGTAACGGGAAGGAAGGCCTCACACACGACAATAAATGTCGAGATGTGGAGAAAGGAGTCCGGAGCTAGATCATGGAAATCTAGCTCGTAATAGAACATCAAACCTCTGACGAAAGGATCCAGAGTGAGGCCTAGACCTCGAAGGAAGTGGGAGACGAACACAACGTTCTCGTTGGGTTCGGGAGTAGGGACGATCTGCCCTCGAGCAGGCAGCCAATGCGAAACCTCGGCGGTCAGGTATCTGGCCTCCCTCAACTTCTTAATATCCTCTTCCGTAACGGAGGAGGGCATCCATCGGCCTTGAAGGCTGGATCCGGACATGATTGAAGATCCGGAGCACCTAACCTGGGCTTTGGGTGTTAGAACTCGAGGCGGGAGAAGGGTTCGATTGAGCACGAGAGAGAAAAAGCGAAAACCTCGTCCCTTTATAAAGAGGGTGAATATCAAGCGTCCTCTCCGTAGCCGTTTAGGACTTGCCTATAATCTAGGAGTCCTAGACATGGTTGGGTTACCCACGACCGCATTAATGAGAATCCCGTAATAAGGGGACACGATCTCTGCTTTGACAAGACGTGTCGAAAAACTGCCTCGCGTTATGCGCGGGGCTGGTTAAAAGAAACAGTTTGAATAATCACCGGGCCATGACATAACGTCGTGCTGCCAAAACAAGCCAGCAAATTAGATCTGCGAAAATATTATTCTCTCTACGGTGGAATGTGGAACTTATTTTGTAGGGTCAGACACTATCCTCGTATTCAAATTCTTCTGTGATGTATTCGGAGAAGGAACCCACCTTGCAATGCCGAAGACAATACTGTGCGCCGGACTCATCGTCATTGAAGCCTGGTTCAGGGTCTACTGAGGGAGTCCTGGATTAGGGGGTCTCTGAACAGCCGGACTATCTCCATTGGCCAGACTGTTAGACTATGAAGATACAAGATTGAAGACTTCGTCTCGTGTCCGGATGGGACTCTACTTGGCATGGAAGGCAAGCTAGGTAATACGTATATGGATATCTCCTCCTTTGTAACCGACCTTGTGTAACCCTAACCCTCTCCGGTGTCTATATAAACCGAAGGGTTTTAGTCCGTAGGACAACAACCATAACATACAATCATACCATAGGCTAGCTTCTAGGGTTTAGCCTCTCTGATCTCGTGGTAGATCTACTCTTGTACTACCCATATCATCAATATTAATCAAGCAGGACGTAGGGTTTTACCTCCATCAAGAGGGCCCGAACCTGGGTAAAACATCGTGTCCCCTGCCTCCTGTTACCATCCGGCCTAGACGCACAGTTCGGGACCCCCTAGCCGAGATCCGCCGGTTTTGACACCGACAAGAGCCGTGATGCCGAACTACTGGATTCCTCCCTGGCCACGGACCCCCAACCGCCTGCGCCCGTGCCTATCGAATTCGATTGGGCGCCGATCATGGAGTTTACCTCCGCGAATATCTTTCAGCACTCGCCCTTCGGCGACATACTGAACTCATTAAGGTCTCTCTCCTTGTCAGGAGAATCCTGGTCGAACTATGTCCGGCAGGATTGGGATGCGAATGATGAAGTAATTCGCCGCCCACCCACCACCCACTTAGTATCCACTGTCGACGACTTAACCGACATGCTCGACTTCGACTCCGAAGACATCGACGGCATGGACGATGATGCGGGAGGCAAAGAGGAACCACTGCCCACCGGGCACTGGACAGCCACCTCATCATATGATATATACATGGTGGACACACCCAAAGAAGGCAATGGCAATGAGACAACGGAGGATGACCCCTCCAAGAAGCAACCCAAGCGCCAGCATCAGTGGCGCCACTCTAAGTCTTGCCAAAGCAAAAGCGATGACCCCGACACAGGAGATAATAGCACTCCGGACAGTGCCAAAGACGACAACAATCCCCTCCAGCAAGATCTAGGGCAGGAGGATGGAGAAGCCAGCCCTCCAGAGAGAGTGGCAGATGGAGAGGCGGAGGATGATAATTACATGCCTCCCTCCGAAGACGAGGCAAGCCTCGACAATGACGAATTCGTCGTGCCTGAGGATCCCGTCGAACAAGAGCGCTTCAAGCACCGGCTTATAGACACGACAAATAGCCTTAAGAAAAAGCAACAGCAGCTTCAAGCTGATCAAGATTTGTTAGCTGATAGATGGACTGAAGTCCTTGCGGCCGAGGAATATAAACTCGAACGCCCCTCCAATAGTTACCCAAAGCGTAGGTTGCTACCCCGACTGGAGGAGGAAGCACTCAAACCTACATCTCCAGCATATGATGCGGCTGACCGGCCACCTCGTGGCCGTGATAGAGAGGCATTTCAGTCAAAAGCTCAGCCCTTACTCCGACATCACTCAAATAAAAATGTCAAGGCATGGGGAAATACGCCAGATCTACGAGACGTATTGGAGGACAAAGCAAAACATGCAAGATCGATCTATGGATCACGAGGGCGCGCCACTATGCGAGACGATAACCATCACGCCGGATACAGTAAAAGTAGGTCCGGCCGGGCCGAACATAGCGGGCAAGACTCATTTAAGCTGCGTCGCGATATAGCCCAGTACAGAGGCGCCGCACACCCCCTATGCTTCATAGACGAAGTAATGGATCACCAAATCCCAGAGGGTTTCAAACCCGTAAATATCGAATCATATGATGGCACAACAGATCCTGCGGTATGGATCAAGGATTTCCTCCTGCACATCCACATGGCCCGCGGTGATGATCTACACGCTATCAAATACCTCCCACTCAAGCTCAAAGGACCAGCTCGGCATTGGCTCAACAGCTTGCCAGCAGAGTCCATTGGCTGTTGGGAAGATCTGGAAGCCGCATTCCTCAAGAACTTCCAGGGCACTTATGTGCGACCGCCAGATGCCGATGACTTGAGCCACATAATTCAGCAGCCAGAGGAATCGGCCAAGCAATTCTGGACACGGTTCCTAACAAAGAAGAATCAAATCGTCGACTGTCCGGATGCAGAGGCCCTAGCAGCTTTTAAGCATAACATCCGCGACGAGTGGCTCGCCCGGCACCTTGGCCAGGAAAAGCCGAAATCTATGGCAGCCCTCACGACACTCATGACCCACTTTTGTGCGGGAGAAGATAGCTAGTTGGCTCGTAGCAATAACATATCAAAGAACCATGGTACTTCGGATACCAAGGATGGCAATGGGAGGTCATGTCGCAACAAACACAAGCGCTGCATTAACAGCGACAATACAGAGGATACGGCAGTCAATGCCGGATTCAAAGGCTCTAAACCCGGTCAGCGGAAAAAGCCATTTAAAAGAAGCACTCCAGGCCCGTCCAGTCTGGACCGTATACTCGATCGCTCGTGTCAAATACACGGCACCCCCGACAAGCCAGCTAACCACACCAACAGGGATTGCTGGGTGTTCAAGCAGGCCGGCAAGTTAAATGCCAAAAACAAAGATAAGGGGTCGCATAGCGATGACGAGGAGGAGCCCCGACAGCCGAACACCGAAGGACAAAAGAGGTTCCCCCCACAAGTGCGGACGGTGAACATGATATACGCAACCCACATCCCCAAGAGGGAGCAGAAGCATGCGCTCAGGGACGTATACGCGTTGGAGCCAGTCGCCCCAAAGTTCAACCCATGGTCCTCTTGCCCGATCACCTTCGATCGCAGGGACCACCCCACTAGTATCCGTCATGGCGGATTCGCCGCACTGGTTCTAGACCCAATCATTGATGGATTTCACCTCACTTGAGTCCTTATGGACGGCGGCAGCAGCCTGAACCTGCTTTACCAGGACACAGTGCACAAAATGGGTATAGACCCCTCAAGGATCAAACCCACAAAAACGACCTTCAAAGGCGTCATACCAGGTGTAGAGGCCCATTGCACAGGCTCAGTCACACTAGAAGTGGTCTTCGGATCCCCGGATAATTTCCGAAGCGAGGAGTTAATCTTCGATATAGTCCCGTTCCGCAGTGGCTATCATGCACTGCTCAGGCGAACCGCATTTGCGAGATTCAATGGGGTACCGCATTATGCATACCTCAAGCTCCAGATGCCAGGACCTCGGGGGGTCATCATGGAAACACAGAGCAGCCTCTTAAGGCAATCCACTAGTTCGGCGATTAAGGACCCGGACACTTTCAAGCGCGCCCGGAGTAATCGGCAACAATACCGCCTGGCACGTTTCGAGCTCGCATAGCAATGTGGCCCCCACCCCAATCCCAGCCAAATGGCGAAATCCGTGCCGTGCGTACATAATTACGCATTGAAAATACCATGGGCATAGGTGGGGAGGGGGGCACGACTATGGCACGCCCCAAGACGCGGCTCAACCGCACTAGGGGCTTCCCGCTTTGTTATTTTTCTCTCTTTCAGGACTTTAATCTCTGGAAACCCTGTCCGACAGTATGACTGCCGAACACATGATGCAGCAATCAAGGAGGCAGAAAGCTATGTCGCACCATGGAACTCCCAGGTGGATTACGATAACGAGTGAAATACTTGCTTTAATGCCATTCCTCAGCTTGCCCTTGGAGGGGACATGTCAAATAGTCCTACTTTTTGCTTATCACACTACTTGTATCATTTTGCTTTAACGCACCCTTTTGTATAAACAATGCATAGCACTAGACTATTATCTCATTATTTATTCTTCCTTTTTTATATATGTTCATTTCATGACATCTAGCACCCGTACACTCTGGTAAGGCTAATACGTTAGGGGCTTAAGCATACCCCATAATACGGCATGAGAAGTCCGAACACTTTAGACAGTGTGGCACCCTGAACTTATAGCATTATATGCATCAGCTCCGAATCATGTCTTGGGTCAATAGTTGGGTTTGCCTGGCTCCCATGTTTTGGTACCTTACGTTCCGCTATATCGGCTAAGGTAGCACTGGGAGAACTACTGCGATTGTGCCCCGGTTCAGCTGGGCTAAGCACCTCAGTAGAGAAAGCTAAAACTGACTGTCATGATAAGGCGAGAGACTGGTCGCTGTTCGAGAGGTTTCGAGTCCCTAAAGACTTATGCCGCTTAGAGCGAGGAGTCGGCTTTATCCGGCTTAAGGCGTGTATAGCGCCCCAAATTCGGCGTTCCGAATACTAGGGGCTTCGCCAAACTTTAAAATTATAGAATTCTATGGCTAAGTGAGAGTGATAAAGCATTATAGTCCGATTGCCTTGTTCGTTGCGCTGAGCACCTCCCTCGAAGGACCCAAAAATGGGAACAAGAGTGCTCAGGTTTATCCGGAACACCCCAGCACTCATGGCATGGGGGCAGAAGCCGACGACTAGCCATCTCTCAGATTTGATAAACAGCCGAACAGAAGGTAATATTTTAAATTCAAACAAGCGTGGCATAGCGCATATGAACAAGTTTTCATACCACAGGATCACACAAGCAAGTTCATTCAAATATTACATCTTTCGCACACTCATCCGCTACAAGACGGGCACCCTTTAGGACACCCTCATAATACATCTCGGGGTGGCGATGCTCCTTGCCCTGCGGCGGCCCCTCCTTCACCAGCTTCTCGGCGTCCATCTTGGCCCAGTGCACCTTCGCACGGGCGAAAGCCCGGCATGCACTGTAACGCCCTCGATGCGGCTATATCTCCCACGTGTCGAAGCACGACTTAGAGGCATAACCGCATTGAAAGCAATGTCACAAGTGAGGTAATCTTCACACAACCCATGTAATACATAAGGGAAAAGATACATAGTTGGCTTACAATCGCCACTTCACACAATTACATGAATAAAGCATTACAACATCCAAATACAATCAAGGTCCGACTACGGAACCAAAATAAAAGAAGACTACCCCAAAAGCTACACAGATCCCCGATCGACCCCAACTGGGCTCCACTACTGATCGACTAGAACGAAACAACATAAAGGACAAGATCTTCATCGAGCTCCTCCTTGAGCTCGGTTGCGTCACCTGGAATGGCATCATCGGCACCTGCAAGCTGGTTTTGGAAGTATCTGTGAGTCACGGGGACTCAGCAATCTCACACCCTGGCGATCAAGACTATTTAAGCTTATGGGTAAGGTAAAAGGTATGAGGTGGAGCTGCAGCAAGCGACTAGCATATATGGTGGCTAACATACGCAAATGAGAATGAGAAGAGAAGGCAAAGCACGGTCGATAAAAGTATGATCAAGAAGTGATCCTAGAACAACCTACGTCAAACATAACTCCAACACCGTGTTCACTTCCCGGACTCCGCCGGAAAGAGACCATCACGGTTACACACGCGGTTGATGCATTTTAATTAAGGTCAACTTCAGGTTTTCTACAACCGGATATTAACAAATTCCCATCTATCCATAACCGCGGGCACGGCTTTCGAAAGTTCAAATCCCTGCAGGGGTGTCCCAACTTAGCCCATGACAAGCTCTCACGGTCAACGAAGGATATTCCTTCTAGCGGGAAGACCCGATCAGACTCGGAATCCCGGTTACAAGACATTTCGACAAGGTAAAACTAAACCAACAACACCGCCCGAATGTGCCGACAAATCCCGATAGGAGCTGCACATATCTCTTTCTCAGGGCACACTCAGATTGTCCTAGGTACGGGTAGGCCAGCCCAGAGTTGCCCCTGGTGGCCACCGGCAGCTGACAGGTTGGACCAACACTTAGAGGAGCACTGGCCCGGGGGTTTAAAATAATGATGACCCTTGGGCGCGCGACCCCCAAGGGAAAAGAAAAGGCTAGGGCGAATGGTAAAACCAATGTTGGGCATTGCTGGAAGAGTTTTATTCAAGGCGAACTGTCAAGGGGTTCCCATTATTACCCAACCGCATAAGGAACGCAAAATCCGGGAACATAACACCGATATGACGGAAACTAGGGCGGCAAGAGTGGAACAAAACACCAGGCATAAGGCCGAGCCTTCCACCCTTTACCAAGTATATAGATGCATTAATTAAATAAGATATATTGTGACATCCCAACAAGTAAACATGTTCCAACAAGGAACAACATATACATGTTCCAACAAGGAACAAACTTCAATCTTCACCTGCAACTAACAACGCTATAAGAGGGGCTGAGCAAAGGGGTAACATAGCCAAACAACGGTTTGCTAGGACAAGGTGGGTTAGAGGCATGGCTTAACAATATGGGAGGCATGATAAGCAAGTGGTAGGTATCACAACATAGGCATAGCAAAAGAGCGAGCATCTAGCAAAGCAAAGATAGAAGTGATTTCGAGGGTATGGTCATCTTACCTGGAATCCCGCAAGGAAGAAGAACGAGTCCATGAAGAAGACAAACGAACATTGTCAACGGATCCTCACAACATGACGTTACCGGAACCAACCCGAAGAAGCAACACCGGAAATAAGCAAACAATCATGGTAAACAACCACCACATAATCATGGCATGATGCACATCCAAGCATGATGCATGTTCGGTTTAATGAAGCATGGCATGGCAATATGCACAAGCAATCCTACAAATTAAGTGGAGCTCAATATGCAACTCCGTTGCGTATTGACGAAACACCACGTGACTTATTTAGTTCGATCTTGTTTATGTACCCAACAATATTAAATGTTGTTAACCATGGCAAGAGGTGAAGCAAAAGTAAACTACACAATCTAAGCAATTTAAATGGGGCCGAAACCATCAAACAACAATCCGGTAAATCCCCATATGCATTAGTAATTTAAAAGCAAACAACAATTTAAACATTTTAATTGTTGTTATTATGATGCGGATGACATGGAGAAGTTTTATGCAATTTTAATTTAAAGTTGACATGAGCATAATATGGAGCATTTGTCATCGTGGCAGAAAGAAAGGGTGCCACAACGACGATAATGGAAACGGTGCCACGGCAACGTTCCGGTTCCGGAAACTCGATTGAGATGCCGGTGGAAAAGAACAAGTGTGACGGGAGCGTGTCATGCGATGAACGGTGGGGTGCTCCCGGATACTGGGTTTCCCATGGGTCGACGGCATGGCAACCGAGGAGGAACGTGCAATGACAACTCGGACACGGTTCGAACATGAGCATCTCATACAACATGCATTCATTCTCGGAAGGTCGTTTCGGTGGTATACCTTCGAAGCATGTGTTTTGGGCGGAACGAGTTCGTAGAGGGAAGTAGGCGTTCTCACAACGGCGGTAGATGAACAAGACGCGTCGTCGCGGTACTTGGCAAAAATCTCAAAGAAGATGCCTGACGGTCCCGGTTACGGTCGTGTGAACGTTCAGTGAAGACGAACTTCCGGACTTGCCGAACTAAAGAGGTACTCAGCGAAACCGCGTAGTTGTACACCTGTTGAAGTAGTGGTACTCTGATGTCGATGATTGTTGAACTTGGAGGGCCATCGGTAGTCTCCTGACTTGGGTCTCCGTGTACACGTCTTGACAGGTTCAGGGGTTCTCGGTGGTGGCCAGAGTCTTCCTGATGGCGCCGTGGTGATCTAGCAGCCCCAGCAACAAGGGCGTCGAGGCCCATGGGCGCAGAGGAGATGGAAAGGAGGCCGGTTCAATGGTGAGGAGGATGCATGGGAGGCCCGGGCAGTGCATGGGGCTGCTGTTGCTGCTCCGACAAGCAGGCAGCGGGTCGAGGCGCTCGGGATCCTGCATCCAGATCGAGCGGGGCGAGGAAGTTGCGGGACGGCATGGAGGCCGAGGAAGATGAGCTCGAGGCGGCGCTGGAGCATGGTGGCGCGGCGGCCGGACGAAGCAGGGACACTCGATGGAGGTCGTCGGCGCGGAGAAGTCGTAGAAGAGGTGCGGGCGGCGGTTTCCAGGCGCGCAAGGCTCCTGGCATGGCGACGGTGAGGCAACGACGATGGAGGCGCTGGCTGCAGGAGAGCGGTCGGAGACGCGACGCTCCGGGTCACCGGCGCGAGGAGAGAAGGGCGACGGGCGTGGCTTCAGGGACTTGGCGCGGCAGCCTTGCTAGAGACGGGGAGGAGGCGAGATGGCGTGGCGGCAGCCTCACCAGAGTGGAGAAGGCGGCTCCATGGGGTGGCGCTCGGTGTAGGAGGTGCGGCGCATGAGGAGGACGAAGGGGGAAGGTAAGATAGCGAGAGAGGGAGGGATCGAGAGGGAGATGGATCGGGCAGCGCGCTCGCTGTCTCCTGGCGGCGCGAGGGAGACCGAGAGGAGGGGGTTGCGCGAGGGGCTCGGGCTAGGTTTAGGTGGGAATGGGGCGGCCGGGCCTTAGGAGAGGGATGGGCCGGTGCTGGCTGAGCTAATGGGCCGGCCGGATGGCTGAGGCCCAGGTAGCTGCTGCTGCTGCTTTTCTATTTCTTCAGACAGAAATACAAAAAGGAAAAAGCAGGGGGAAAGGAGAGGAGCTAGAGAAATATAAAAATATATACATGATCCTAAAAATGTGCTCTATTTAACAAAATTGGTTTGGAGATTTTAAAGGAAGTAAAAATAATTCAAGTTTGAATTAAATTCAAACTTGAACCATTTTAACCCTAACCAAAACAATTTCAAGAGAGATGAAATTTGACAGAGAGGCTAGGTGCATGGTGTTAGAATATTGAGGCAAAGATGAACATTAAAAGAGAAGGGAACGTGACACTTGCCAAAAGAAGGAAGTGGAGGGAAGGAGAAGGTGATGAAGCAAGAATCATGCATGGAACATGCAAGAACTTAATATGTATGAAAAACACACAATGCACATGATGACATGAAAGATGCAACACGTAAGCAAATGACATGGCAACGACGGCGAATAACTGGAGGACACCTGGCACATCGGTCTCGGGGCGTTACAACACTCCACCACTACGAGAGGATCTCGTCCCAAGATCTAGGATGGCATCGGGGGAACAACGGAAAAGAAAGAGAAGAGGTAAAACTAAGTTGCTCCTTTGACAAACGAGTGAAACCAAAGAACCTTGAAAAGGTTAAGCCATATCGAGAAAGAATACAACAGAGATGAACGAAGTATAAAGCACTCCATTAGGAAAGAGGAACGAGGAAGAACACGGTTGAAAGCACTCCGGTAGGGAAGACTAATAAGGAAGAACAAATTCGGACAACACTCCGGTTGAAAAGAGATGCAAAGCTTGATAAGGCGAAGAGAACTTGAGCCAAAAGGCACACCTCTGGTTAAATGGATAAGCACAAAAAGAACATGCTCTTGACAAGAGAAAGAAGAAGGTTTGAAGAGAGCAGCAACACAATGCCTCCGGTAGAAAGCAATAGAAGATAGATAATTGAAATAAAAGAATGGAGAAGAAAATGCCAACTTCTGCCACAAAAGAGTTGGAAAAGGCATCTTAAGAAGAAGGGTCGAACGGAGTTATTAGAAAGCCAACAACGAAAAGAATAAGCTTGATATGGTCTTATGGAGTACATCTCAAATTATGAGGTGACAACCTGCCACTCACGAGAAAAAGAATTGGATTGATAAGAACCAGGAGACGAGAAAGTATTTCACCGGGAGGATAATTGAAGAACTTGGGTCATTATAAGCACCATGGATAGCAACAATTCTCAGGGAATGCTTTAGGTGAAATATACCCCAAGATAACCCCAAAGAAGAGGTTGCTTGGTTGTAAAGATGACTTAAGCGAAGAGAAAAAATGATGGATTTAAATACCTCACTCTTGAAAACATGTGAAACATGAAACACGAAGGGAAATTATCAAGAGTGACATAACACCACCTCAAAATATAAGAAAGAAAGAAAGAATCACACTTTGGAAAGCAAGATGACGAATGCTTGAGCTCCTCTAAAAAGAATATCAATGAACATCTCGAGAAGGAATTACGTCCTTGATGAACCAACATGTAGAACCTCCATGAAGAACTCCGGTAATAAAAGAATGGTCAAACGAAAGGAAAGAGAAGTTGAAAACGCAAGATGGATCCTTGTAACGATTTAGATGAATCTCCGTGGTGAAATAATTGAGAGAAACTTGGAACTCCAGGAAAAGAATAGATAAAGCACATGAGATCAAGAATTTTTTATGAGCCTCCGGGATAAGGAATTAATCATTAGGATGAAACAAGAATAAGAATTATGTTATGCTCATCCTTCACCAATTTAGACTGATGACAAGCAATGGATTAGGCATACTACTTATTCTCGTAGAAAGGATAAGATAGATATAGCATAAACTTGAGAAGGTCTTCAACGAATCACCGGTCGGGATTGGAAAGAATGAATGAATTGATATGATAACCAAGGAAGAGAGATCTTGAACGACCCACCGTAAGAATTGAAAATGAATGAAGTAAAGGGATGAATCACCGGGTAAGAATTGTGAAATGAACGAAGATACTTGAGATAATCTAGATACATGAGAACGAAGGGATCACGAACTGATTAGAGATCACTTGAACGATGCACTGGTAAGATTGGAGAATGATAACTGACAGCTGAGAATGAATAAACCCGAAATGATGGCCTTCGGGGAATCAAACTGAAAAGACTCTTGAATTGCTCCGGATGGATGAAAAGAATTCTCACAATTGAGATCAATTATGAGAAGATGGCATAAAGCTAGCATCATGAATCTTGAAGAGAATGGATAATATATGGAGGTAAAACTCTTCTTCGGTCTTCAAATGCAGAGAATGACGATGAGAAACACCACCATGAATCGTTGATGCACTCCGGAATGAAAAATAGAAAAGGTTGAGCCAACGATGAAAAGAATTTGATAGATCTTGGAGAAAGGCATTTTACTGATGATAATTCATTCTTACGTCAAACTTTGAAAAGAATTTGAGAAGCTCCGAGAAAATTGGAAGAGTCAGGTAAGATCCTGGGAAAAGACCTGTGGGTTAGGGCCCACTCAAAAGAAACACCGTTGAAATGATTACTTGAAAAGAGAGATTGCACCGGTTGAATTAAAAGGCTTGAATGAGATAACAGCCTCGAGATAGGTTGAACGGATCTTGAATGACAAGACGAGCCTTCTGAGGTATCTTCAGGGCACCGGAACAATTGAATAACGAGAAGTGGATGATTATGAGGTGCAACGGCATGAGAAAACATTTGAAACGAGGAAAAAAGGGATATGATCCACAAGGCTTGACTTGGTTCCACCAGAGAAGAAAAGAATGAATAATGGTGAACTAGAAGCTCCGTTAAAATCTTCATGAGAAACACCGGGTAAGAACATAGACGGAAAAGGATGGAGAGACTTCACAAGAATAAAAGGATACTTGATTAAGATATCAGATACCTTGAAGAAAAAGGGTGGGTGGGCGGGAAAAACAAAAGGCAACTTGGAGACGGATGAAACAAACAACGTTGATGAAAAAACTGAGATTGGATTTTGCGGATGTTGAGATGATCGGATCCACTTGAAGAGAAGCACACCGGTTGACAAGAAATTGAAATGACAAACTCGATGATCGAGAAGGATTCGTATTCACATCGAAGTATGAGAACACCATTTGGGGGAAGGTATGGAATCAACATTTGACATTGAAGCAACTCAATACCACAACTCAAAACAAAACAAAGGATTGGCTTGCAGAATAAGCCGGAACAAACATATGATAGAGATTTCGTCCGAAGTTTTCGTGGTGGGGCCTACACGGGCTCGATCGTACATCACCATCATGTACAAGGCAGTGCGCATGACATACGAAGCGTCCCCGAGTCGGCATAACCAAGGACTCTTTAAGACACAACGAGACCACTGTAAAACCAACCGTGAATAGGCGGACCACTAGACGTCGAACCCCAATTTCGTATCATACATCTGTCGGAAAGATATCCTAAGAGCTACTTGAATTCCCACTTATAAACTCCCGAAATTTTCCGGTTATGCAATCAGGTGTTGGGGATACAGGGGAAGCATAATATCTTACCCAAATCTAGCAAATCCTACATCCAGCTGTATCCATCCTTCAACACATAACCAAGAAACCCTCGGAAATTGTCTACCTCAACCTTCGAAAAGCATCCGTTATACAAGTTATGGCAATACTCCCGAACTCCCACCCCAGTACTGGGTGGCGTCGAGGTTATCTCACCAACAACTGCATAAAAGAGATTTTCGATGTCGGCGAACTAAACTCAGGTATTCCAGAACTGCAACGATAAAATTGTGACGACAACACCTCGGAGCTCAACTCCCCGGGACACTGCCACAACCCCTAAATGACAGGAGGCACCAAGAACAATGTTCTCGTCACAAATCCATCGGAACGATTCCAAGATACCCGCGTGATCCTAATTTTTTTTAGTGAAATTTGAGAAGAGAAGAGTCAAAACTCTACGTCAGGATGCCTTACCAGAGCGATGAAGAGACTGGGGAGTAAAAAGAATTCCTAAACTCTCCGATATATAATTCCTAAATGACTCAAAACATTTTTCTAGACTCAACAATGGCTGCTAAAAACGATCAATCAGTGGGGGCTCCTAAGGTCGGGGAAGGCTCTGATACCAACTTGTAACGCCCTCTATGCGGCTATATCTCCCACGTGCCGAAGCACGACTTAGAGGCATAACCGCATTGAAAGCAATGTCGCAAGTGAGGTAATCTTCACACAACCCATGTAATACATAAGGGAAAAGATACATAGTTGGCTTACAATCGCCACTTCACATAATTAAATGAATAAAGCATTACAACATCCAAATACAATCAAGGTCCGACTACGGAACCAAAATAAAAGAAGACTACCCCAAAAGCTACACAGATCCCCGATCGACCCCAACTGGGCTCCACTACTGATCGACTAGAACGAAACAACATAAAGGACAAGATCTTCATCGAGCTCCTCCTTGAGCTCGGTTGCGTCACCTGGAATGGAATCATCGGCACCTGCAAGCTGGTTTTGGAAGTATATGTGAGTCACGGGGACTCAGCAATCTCACACCCTGGCGATCAAGACTATTTAAGCTTATGGGTAAGGTAAAAGGTATGAGGTGGAGCTGCAGCAAGCGACTAGCATATATGGTGGCTAACATACGCAAATGAGAGCGAGAAGAGAAGGCAAAGCACGGTCGATAAAAGTATGATCAAGAAATGATCCTAGAGCAACCTACGTCAAACATAATTCCAACACCGTGTTCACTTTCTGGACTCCGCCGGAAAGAGACCATCACGGTTACACACGCGGTTGATGCATTTTAATTAAGGTCAACTTCAGGTTTTCTACAACCGGACATTAACAAATTCCCATCTGCCCATAACCGTGGGCACGACTTTCGAAAGTTCAAATCCCTGTAGGGGTGTCCCAACTTAGCCCATGACAAGCTCTCACGGTCAATGAAGGATATTCCTTCTAGCGGGAAGACCCGATCAGACTCGGAATCCCGGTTACAAGACATTTCGACAAGGTAAAACTAAACCAACAACACCGCCCGAATGTGCCGACAAATCCCGATAGGAGCTGCACATATCTCTTTCTCAGGGCACACTCAGATTGTCCTAGGTACGGGTAGGCCAGCCCAGAGTTGCCCCTGGTGGCCACCGGCAGCTGACAGGTTGGACCAACACTTAGAGGAGCACTGGCCCGGGGGTTTAAAATAATGATGACCTTTGGGCGCGCGACCCCCAAGGGAAAAGAAAAGGCTAGGGCGAATGGTAAAACCAATGTTGGGCATTGCTGGAAGAGTTTTATTCAAGGCGAACTGTCAAGGGGTTCCCATTATTACCCAACCGCGTAAGGAACGCAAAATCCGGGAACATAACACTGATATGACGGAAACTAGGGCGGCAAGAGTGGAACAAAACACCAGGCATAAGGCCGAGCCTTCCACCCTTTACCAAGTATATAGATGCATTAATTAAATAAGATATATTGTGACATCCCAACAAGTAAACATGTTCCAACAAGGAACAATATATACATGTTCCAACAAGGAACAAACTTCAATCTTCACCTGCAACTAACAACGCTATAAGAGGGGCTGAGCAAAGGGGTAACATAGCCAAACAACGGTTTGCTAGGACAAGGTGGGTTAGAGGCATGGCTTAACAATATGGGAGGCATGATAAGCAAGTGGTAGGTATCACAACATAGGCATAGCAAAAGAGCGAGCATCTAGCAAAGCAAAGATAGAAGTGATTTCGAGGGTATGGTCATCTTACCTGGAATCCCGCAAGGAAGAAGAACGAGTCCATGAAGAAGACAAACGAACGTTGTCAACGGATCCTCACAACATGACGTTACCGGAACCAACCCGAAGAAGCAACACCGGAAATAAGCAAACAATCATGGTAAACAACCACCACATAATCATGGCATGATGCACATCCAAGCATGATGCATGTTCGGTTTAATGAAGCATGGCATGGCAATATGCACAAGCAATCCTACAAATTAAGTGGAGCTCAATATGCAACTCCGTTGCGTATTGACGAAACACCACGTGACTTATTTAGTTCGATCTTGTTTATGTACCCAACAATATTAAATGTTGTTAACCATGGCAAGAGGTGAAGCAAAAGTAAACTACACAATCTAAGCAATTTAAATGGGGCCGAAACCATCAAACAACAATCCGGTAAATCCCCATATGCATTAGTAATTTAAAAGCAAACAACAATTTAAACATTTTAATTGTTGTTATTATGATGCGGATGACATGGAGAAGTTTTATGCAATTTTAATTTAAAGTTGACATGAGCATAATATGGAACATTTGTCATCGTGGCGGAAAGAAAGGGTGCCATGGCGACGATAACGAAAATAGTGCCACGGCAACGTTCCGGTTCCGGAAACTCGATTGAGATGCCGGTGGAAAAGAACAAGTGTGACGGGAGCGTGTCATGCGATGAACGGTGGGGTGCTCCCGGATACCGGGTTTCCCATGGGTCGACGGCATGGCAACCGAGGAGGAACGTGCAATGACAACTCGGACACGGTTCGAACATGAGCATCTCATACAACATGCATTCATTCTCGGAAGGTCATTTCGGTGGTATACCTTCGAAGCATGTGTTTCGGGCGGAACGAGTTCAGAGGGAAGTAGACATTCTTACAACGGCGGTAGATGAACAAGACGCGTCGTCGTGGTACTTGGCAAAAATCTCAAAGAAGATGCCTGACGGTCCTGGTTATGGTCGTGTGAACGTTCAGTGAAGACGAACTTCCGGACTTGCCGAACTGAAGGGATACTCAACGAAACCGCGTAGTTGTACACCTGTTGAAGTAGTGGTACTCCGATGTCGATGATTGTTGAACTTGGAGGGCCATCAGTAGTCTCCTGACTTGGGTCTCCGTGTACACGTCTTGACAGGTTCGGGGGTTCTCGGTGGTGGCCAGAGTCTTCCTGATGGCGCCGTGGTGATCTAGCAGCCCCAGCAACAAGGGCGTCGAGGCCCATGGGCGCAGAGGAGATGGAGAGGAGGCCGGTTCAATGGTGAGGAGGATGCATGGGAGGCCCGGGCAGTGCATGGGGCTGCTGTTGCTGCTCCGGCAAGCAGGCAGCGGGTCGAGGCGCTCGGGATCCCGCATCCAGATCGAGCGGGGCGAGGGAGCTGCGGGACGGCATGGAGGTCGAGGAAGATGAGCTCGAGGCGGCGCTAGAGCATGGTGGCGCGGCGGCCGGACGAAGCAGGGAGACTCGATGGAGGTCGTCGGCGCGGAGAAGTCCTAGGAGAGGTGCGGGCGGCGGCTTCCGGGCGCGCAAGGCTCCTGGCATGGCGACGGCGAGGCAACGACGATGGAGGCGCTGGCTGCAGGAGAGCGGTCGGAGACGCGGCGCTCCGGGTCACCGGCGCGAGGAGAGAAGGGCGACGGGCGTGGCTTCAGGGACTTGGCGCGGCGGCCTTGCTAGAGACGGGGAGGAGGCGAGATGGCGTGGCGGTAGCCTCACCAGAGTGGAGAAGGCGGCTCCATGGGGTGGCGCTCGGGGTAGGAGGTGTGGCGCATGAGGAGGACGAAGGGGGAAGGTAAGATAGCGAGAGAGGGAGGGATCGAGAGGGAGATGGATCGGGCAGCGCGCTCGCTGTCTCCTGGCGGCGCGAGGGAGACCGAGAGGAGGGGGTTGGGCGAGGGGCTCGGGCTAGGTTTAGGTGGGAATGGGGCGGCCGGGCCTTAGGAGAGGGATGGGCCGGCGCTGGCTGAGCTAATGGGCCGGCCGGGTGGCCGAGGCCCAGGTAGCTGCTGCTACTGCTTTTCTATTTCTTTTCTATTTCTTTAGACAGAAATACAAAAAGGAAAAGGCAGGGGGGAAAGGAGAGGAGCTAGAGAAATATAAAAATATATACATGATCCTAAAAATGTGCTCTATTTAACAAAATTGGTTTGGAGATTTTAAAGGAAGTAAAAATAATTCAAGTTTGAATTAAATTCAAACTTGAACCATTTTAAACCCTAACCAAAACAATTTCAAAAGAGATGAAATTGGACAGAGAGGCTAGGTGCATGGTGTTAGAATATTGAGGCAAAGATGAACATTAAAAGAGAAGGGAACGTGACACTTGCCAAAAGAAGGAAGTGGAGGAAAGGAGAAGGTGATGAAGCAAGAATCATGCATGGAACATGCAACAACTTAATATGTATGAAAAACACACAATGCACATGATGACATGAAAGATGCAACACGTAAGAAAATGACATGGCAACGACGACGAATAACTGGAGGACACCTGGCACATCGGTCTCGGGGCGTTACATGCACCCTTGATGCAGACGGACTGCTTGATGACTTCTAGCCGTGGGCACGCATCCACAAGCCGCCTCACCAGGCCGAAGTAGCTGTTGGGAAGGGCGTCGCCAGGCCACATCCAGACTATAAAGCCCTTCATGGCCTGTTCGGCCGCCTTGTGCAACTCGACCAGTTGCTTCAGCTAGTCGCTCATAGGCATCGGGTGTTCGGTCCCAGTATACTGAGACCAGAACAACTTCTCCGTAGAGCTTCCCTCCTCGGTCTGGTAAAACTTTGCGGCATCCGACACGCTACGGGGCAAATCTGCGAATGCTCCTGGAGAGCTCCGGACTCGGGTAAGTAAAAAGTAATTTACTTTCACATGCTTGCTTTGCATATTGAATGCCTTACCCGCCGCTATCTTCCTCATCGCCTCAATCTCCTGGAGGGCCTTTTGGGCTTCATCCTTGGCACTCTTTGCGCTCTCAAGGGCCGCGGCAAGCTCAGACTCACGCGTCTTTGAGTCAAGCTCCAACGCCTCGTGCTTCGTCATGAGAGCTTAGAGCTCTTGCTGCACCCCGCCCACCCCTGCCTCTTGCTTTTCCCGCTTGGTGCGCTCCTGGGCTGCTTTATTTTCGGCCTCGGACAACGCTTGCTTCAGGGTCGCCACTTCGGTCATGGCCCCTGGCAAATTCATAATGTTCCTGTCATTTTGCAATCGCATCTTTTTTTGCATATATATATATATATATATATATATACATATATATATATATAGACAAGGTATTACTTACCTTTGTTCTCCTTGAGCTGCCTCTTGGCAAGGCCGAGCTCTTTCTCGGAGCCCTCGAGGTCCTGCTTCAGTGCGGCGACCTCCGCGGTCAGTGCGGCAGAGGCCAGCAGCAAAGCCTGCATACGCATATAGACATAATTATATTAGACTCCTGCAGATATTATTTGATCCTCTATTCGGCTTTTCTTTGTGAACACCAAACAGAGCATTAGGGGCTACTGTCTATGCGGTAATATTTTCCCTATATTTTAAATACTCACCTCAAAGCCTGTTAGAAGGCTGGCACAGGCTTCAGTCAGTCCGCTCTTGGTGGACTGAACCTTCTTGATCACCGCACTCATAATAGTGCGGTGCTCTTCGTTGATGGAAGCGCCGCGAAGTGCTCCCGGCAGGTTGTCTGGTGCCTCTGGATGGACAGAGGTCACCGGCACAGGAGTCTTACCACTTTTGGAAGGGGGCCGCCTGCCCGAGTCCGGAACCACTGGAGGTTCTGGCGCGGTGTTCGGCGAAGAACCAACTTGGAGCCCCCGGGAGCCTTGCTCCCTTTGCTCCTGGAGGCCGGAAGGTCTCCTTGAGGCGCCTCCGGGACTGTCTCCCCCCGGCTCGGTTCCCCTTGAGACAATACCTCGGCGTTGTCCGTAGGGCAAGGGGAGGCGGCGGTCGGAAGTGGATCGCTATCCATATCCGATGAATCCAAGGAGCCGTCTGACGAGGATACGTTGATAAAGGTTTGGGGAGGTCTGCATAATCGTATTTGGCGTTAAGGGAAGCAGTGCGACAAAGGTATGCTATGAGTTACTCTGGTATCTGAATACTTACGACTTCGCCAGGGGCTTGGCCCTGAGCAGCCACTCGTCTTCGCCTTCGGTGGCGGTGGTGGAGTAGTCCAGAAGGAGAGTCCTTCCCTTCTTGGACCCTTCGGCCTCCCCGGTTGGGGCGGCCTTCCTTTTCTTGTCTCCCCCGGCTGGAGGGGAGCATCTTCATCTTCCTCCTCCTCATCTTCATGAGAGGAGTGCGTCACGGAGTTATCGGACGATGAGTCCGATACCACCTGGCGCCGGGAACTCTTGCAGGTTCCCTTGGCCTTCTTCTTGGTCTTCTCCGGCACCTTATAAGGAGCCGGAGTCAGCATCTCCGTCAGGAGAGTGTCCGCAGTGTCTTCGGGCAGAGCGGCCGGACAGTCAATCTGCTCCGATGCCTCCACCCAGTCCTGTCAAAGGCATGGGAGCTCAGACCCCGCACGTGGTTAAGCTATAGGAAATAAATATCCTACCAGATGTATAGAACTTACCGGATTCACGGGGCGCTTCGCGCTTAGCCCGCGGTCCTCGGTGAGAGAGGGGGGGGGGACCTCGGCGCCCTTGAACAACACCCTCCAGACGTCTTTGTACATCGTGTCGAAGAGCTCGCTTAGAGTCTGGTGCCGGGCTGGGTCGAACTCCCATATGTTAAAATCCCGTTGTTGACACGGGAGGATCCGGCGGAAGAGCATGACCTGGACTATGTTGACAAGCTTAAGTTTCTTGCTTGTCATGTTCCAGATACACTTCTGGAGTCCGTCCAGCTCCACAGATGAACCCCAGGACAGGCCCTTCTCCTTCCAGGAAGTGAGCCGCGTGGGGATTCCGGATCGAAACTCAGGGGCCGCCACCCAGTTGGTGTCGCGCAGCTCGGTGATGTAGAACCACCCCGATTGCCACCCCTTTATGGTCTCCATGAAGGAGCCCTCGAGCCATGTAATGTTGGGCATCTTGCCCACCATGGCTCCACCGCATTCCGCTTGTTGGCCACCCACCACCTTCGGCTTGATATTGAAGGTCTTCAGCCACAGGCCGAAGTGGGGCCGGATGCGGAGGAAGGCCTCACACACGACGATGAATGCCGAGATGTTGAGGATGAAGTTCGGGGCCAGATCATGAAAGTCCAGCCCATAGAGAACATGAGGCTGCGGACAAATGGATGGAGGGGAAACCCCAGTCCGTGGACGAAGTGGTGGAGGAAGACCACCGTCTCGTGAGGTTCTGGGGTAGGGATGACCTGCCCCGCGGTTGGCAGCCGGTGCGCGATATCCGTGGCTAAGTATCCGGCTCCGCGTAACTTTTTGATGTGCCCCTCCATGATGGGGGAGGCCATCCACTTACCTCCTGCTCCGGACATGTTTGGAGAGAGTTGAGGAGGAGGATGCGGACTTGGGCGCTGGAGCTCGAGTGCGCGATAATGGATGAGCAAGGAGGAAGAAGGCGTGGGTACAAAAAGGTGAGATCTTATCCCTTTATAAGGGCGGACTAAACTATGCGCCTCCACTAGCCTGATAAAACTCGCCTGTCCACCAAGCGCCGTAATTGATGGCGTGGTTGGGTTACCCACGTCCGTATTGATGAGAATCCCGTAATAAGGGGAACACGATCTCTGCTTTGACAAGACGTGTCAAGAAACCGCCTCGCATTATGTGCGGGGCTGGTTAAAGAAAAGCGGTTCAAATAATTACCGGGCCGTGGCGTGATGTCATGCTGCCAAAACATGTCAGCAGATTAGATTTGTGGAAATATTATTCTCTATACGGTGGTATGTGGAACTTATTTTGCAGGGTCAGACACTATCCTTGTATCAAATTCTTCCATGGTGTATTCAGAGGAGGAACCCGCCTTGCAATGCCGAAGACAACACTGCGCGCCGGACTCATCGTCATTGAAGCCTGGTTCAGGGGCTACTGAGGGAGTCCTGGATTAGGGGGTCTCCGGACAGCCGGACTATATCCTTTGGCCGGACTGTTGGACTATGAAGATACAAGATTGAAGACTTCGTCCCGTGTCCAGATGGGACTCTACTTGGCGTGGAAGGCAAGCTAGGCAATACGGATATGTATATCTCCTCCTTTTGTAACCGACCTTGTGTAACCCTAGCCCCCTCCGGTGTCTATATAAACCGGAGGGTTTTAGCCCGTAGGACAACATACAATCATACTATAGGCTAGCTTCTAGGGTTTAGCCTCTCTGATCTCGTGGTAGATCAACTCTTGTACTATTCATATTATCAAGAATAATCAAGCAAGACATAGGGTTTTACCTCCATCAAGAGGGCCCGAACTTGGGTAAAACATCGTGTCCCCTGCCTCCTGTTACCATCTGCCTTAGATGCACAGTTCGGGACCCCCTACCTGAGATCCGCCGGTTTTGACACCGACAATCCCAAAACGTCATGGGTTGCTGCAAAGGGACCTTCAGTGGATCCATCTACTTTATCTGGCTTTACATATGAATCTTCATATTCTTCTGATGAGTCATTTGACTCCAACTATAAACTGTTCAAAAATCAGAATGGTGAAGTATTTGCTAGATATGTTGGCACTAACTGCAGGAACGACTCTCCTATGAAGAAAATCTGGGTTCCCAAAAGGTGCCTTGAAAATCTTCAGGTGAATGTCATCATGACCCCACCTGTGAAGAATAGGAAGCCCAGATCAAATTCTTCATATGGACCAAACTCCTCACGAGGATCAAATTCCTCAAAAGGATCAAAGTCCTCATATGAGCATCATCGTGCTAACCCGTCTGTTTCGCAGGGAGGATCTAAGGATTATGGATATGTGCATTATTCGTCAAATCATTATGTTCATAAGTCCTCGAAGAATTTCTCTGCTTACTCTTATGCTTACCCTAACCCCTCTTATGTGAAACGAAGTGGATTAGCAGCTATGCCACCCTTCTCTTATGGAGCTCGCAGAATGATAAACTCTTTGCCACCCCTTCAGATGTGGGTGGTGAAGAAAAAGAACTAATCCAGTAGGAGTCTCCAGACGAACTTAATCGTCTGAAGAATTTGCTGGAGACCTGAATTTTCTTGAAAGGACGCAAGCTAATTTCTACCTCTTGAGCACTGCGTTGGTTTTCCCCGAAGAGGAAGGGATGATGCAGCAAAGTAGCGTAAGTATTTCCCTCAGTTTTTGAGAACCAAGGTATCAATCCAGTAGGAGGCTACGCACGAGTCCCTCGCACATGCACAAAACAAATAAATCCTCGTAACCAACGCAAATAGGGGTTGTCAATCCCTATAGGGCCACTTACGAGAGTGAGATCTGATAGATATGATAAGATAATATTTTTGGTATTTTTAGGATAAATGATGCAAAGTAAAATAAAGGTAAAGTAAATAGCAAAGGAAATAACTAAGTAGTAGGAGATCAATATGATAAAGATAGACCCAGGGGCCATAGGTTTCACTAGTGGCTTCTCTCAAGAGCATAAGTATTCTACGGTGGGTGAACAAATTAGTGTTGAGCAATTGACAGAATTGAGCATAGTTATGATAATATCTAGTATGATCATGTATATTGGCATCATGTCCGAGACAAGTAGACCGACTCCTGCCTGCATCTACTACTATTACTCCACTATCGACCGCTATCCAGCATGCATCTAGAGTATTAAGTTAAAAACAGAGTAACGCCTTAGGCAAGATGACATGATGTAGAGGGATAGACTCATGCAATATGAAGAAAACCCCATCTTGTTATCCTCGATGGCAACAATACAATACATGCCTTGCTGCCCTTACTGTCACCGGGAAAGGACACCGCAAGATTGAACCCAAAGCTAAGCACTTCTCCCATTGCAAGAAAGATCAATCTAGTAGGCCAAACCAAACAGATAATTCGAAGAGACTTGGAAAGATAACCTATCATACGTAAAATAATTCAAAGAAGATTCAAATATTATTCATAGATAGACTTGATCATAAACCCACAATTCATCGGTCTCAACAAACACACCGCAAAAAGAAGATTACATCGAATAGATCTCCACAAGAGAGGGGGGGAACATTGTATTGAGATCCAAAAAGAGAGAAGAAGCCATCTAGCTACTAACTATGGACCCGTAGGTCTGAGGTAAACTACTCACACTTCAGCGGAGGGGCTATGGTGTTGATGTAGAAGCCCTCCGTGATCGATGCCCCCTCCGGCGGAGCTCCGGAATAGGCCCCAAGATGGGATCTCGTGGATACAGAAAGTTATGGCGGCGGAATTAGGGTTTTGGCTCTGTATCCGATCGTTTGGGGGTACGTGGATATATATAGGAGGAAGGAGTATGTCGGTTGAGCAACAGGGGGCCCATGAGGGTGCATGGTGCGCCTGGTGGGTGTGGGCGCGCCCCTACCTCGTGACCTCCTGTTTCCTTTCTTGACGTAGGGTCCAAGTCTCTCTGGTCTTATTTGTTGAGAAAATCACGTTCCCGAAGGTTTCATTCCGTTTGGACTCCGTTTGATATTCATTTTCTTCAAAACCCTAAAACAGGCAAAAAACAGCAATTCTGGGCTGGGCCTCCGGTTAATAGGTTAGTCCCAAAAATAATATAAAAGTGGATAATAAAGCCCAATAATGTCCAAAACAGTAGATAATATAGCATGGAGCAATCAAAAATTATAGATACATTGGAGACGTATCAAGCATCCCCAAGCTTAATTCTTGCTCGTCCTCTAGTAGGTAAATGATAAAAACAGAATTTTTGATGCGGAGTGCTACTTGGCATAATTTTAATGTAATTCTTCTTAATTGTGGTATGAATATTCAGATCCGAAAGATTCAAGACAAAAGTTCATATTGACATAAAAATAATAATACTTCAAGCATACTAACTAAGCAATTATGTCTTCTCAAAATAACATGGCCAAAGAAAGTTTATACCTACAAAATTATATAGTTTAGTCATGTTTCATCTTCGTCACACAAGAATGCTCTCATCATGCACAACCCCGATGACAAGCCAAGCAATTGTTTCATACTTTAGTAATCTCAAACCTATAAACTTTCACGCAATATATGAGCGCGAGCCATGGACATAGCACTATGGGTGGAATAGAATATAATGAGGGGGGTTATGTGGAGAAGACAAAAGAGGAGGAAGTCTCACATCAACGAGGCTAATCAATGGGCTATGGAGATGCCCACCGATTGATGTTAATGCAAGGAGTAGGGATTGCCATGCAACGGATGCACGAGAGCTATAAATGTATGAAAGCTCAACAAAAGAAACTAGTGGGTGTGCATCCAACTTGCTTGCTCACGAAGACCTAGGGCACTTGAGGAGACCCATTGTTGGAATATACAAGCCAAGTTCTGTAATGAAAAATTCCCACTAGTATATGAAAGTGACAAAACAAGAGACTCTCTAACATGAAGATTATGGTGCTACTTTGAAGCACAAGTGTGGGAAAGGATAGTAACATTGTCCCTTCTCTCTCTTTCTCTCATTTTAATGGCCTTTTCTTTTTTATGGCCTTTCTCTTTTTTTGGGCCTTTTCTTTTTTATGGCCTTTTTTATTCCTCACTTGGGACAATGCTCTAGAAAATGATGATCATCACACTTCTATTTATTTACAACTCAATGATTACAACTCGATACTAGAACAAAAGATGACTCTATATGAATGCCTCTGGTGGTGTACCGGGATATGCAATGGACCAAGAGTGACATGTATGAAAGAATTATGAACGGTGGCTTTGCCACAAATACTATGTCAACTACATGATCATGCTAAGCAATATGACAATGATGGATGTGTCATGATGAACGGAATGATGGAAAGTTGCATGGCAATATATCTCGGAATGGCTATGGAAATGCCATAATAGGTAGGTATGGTGGCTGTTTTGAGGACGATATAGGAGGTTTATGTGTGAAAGAGCGTATCATATCTCGGGGTTTGGATGCGCCGGCGAAGTTTGCGCCAACTCTCAATGTGAGAAAGGGCAATGCACGGTACCGAAGAGGCAAGAAAGGATGGAAGGGTGAGAGTGCGTATAGTCCGTGGACTCAACATTAGTCATAAAGAACTCACATACTTATTGAAAAAATCTACAAGTCATCAAAAACCTCGGTACTACACGCATGCTCCTAGGGGGATAGATTGGTAGGAAAATACCATCGCTCGTCCCCGACCGCCACTCATAAGGAAGACAATCAAATAACACCTCATGTTTCAAATTTGTTGCATAATGTTTACCATACGTGCATGCTACGGGACTTGCAAACATCAACACAAGTATTTCTCAATTTGACAACTACTCAACTAGCATTACTTTGATATTATTACCTCCATATCTCAAAACAATCATCAAGCATCAAACTTCTCTTAGTATTCAAAACACTCTTAAGAAAATTTTACTAACTTTGAATACCTAGCATATTAGGATTTTAAGCAAATTACCATGCTATTAAGACTCTCAAAATAATCTAAGTGAAGCATGAGAGATCAATAGTTTCTATAAAACAAATCCACCACCGTGCTCTAAAAGATATAAGTGAAGTACTAGAGCAAAATTATATAACTCAAAAGATATAAGCGAAGCACATAGAGTATTCTAACAAATTCCAAATCATGTATGGCTCTCTCATAAGGTGTGTACAGCAAGGATGATTGTGGTAGACTAAAAATCAAAGACTCAAATAATACAAGATGCTCCAAGTAAAACACATATCATGTGGCGAATAAAAATATAGCTCCAAGTAAAGTTACCGATAGAAGTAGACGAAAGAGGGGATGCCTTCCGGGGCATTGTGACACCCCAAAAATTTTAACCTTGTTTTGTTAACTAAAATTTTGCCAAGAAATTAAAACTTTTATTTTCTGGGCTCCTTTTTGATTTCTGAACCTTTTTCTCCCTTGTTATTATGGAGTTTTTCCCCAAAGTGAAAACTTTTCAAATATGTTATTTGACTTGTTTAATCTCTCAAGAAAAAACTTTTCTTTTATTAGTAGAACTAATTACATAATCAATTTGCTTGATTTTTATTTTCCTGAGTAATGGTTTTTCCAAGGTTACATGGCCATATTTGAACTACAACCATTTGATAAATTCATTTAAAATTCCAAGAAAAATTTGGAGTTGTCATGTGATGTTTTTAAATCACTTTTATGCAAAAATATCTTTTACTCTTGTAATATTTTGAGCTCTGCATCAATTTTTCTTCTCTGGTCCAGAGTGCAATTTTGCACTGCAACTCATTTAAATATTTCTTTCTAGCCTCCACCAAAATTATGGGATGTTGATAATAACATATGATTCAACATTATGCAAAAACCTAGTGCTGTTCTTTGAAAATTTTGAGTGAATCAACCCCTTTTCCATTCTGGTCCAGCCTTGTGATTTCTACTGCAACCCTATTTATTTTTGCTCCAGTAACCTTGTGCCTTCTCCTACTTGTAGACAGCCCTACCAAACCCCTAAGTCCAGGAGAATGCACCCATTTGAATATTTTTGGTTCATGAAATAATGCCATTTATCTCCTGTCCAGAATTGTAGTTTTGCAAAACTTGCACTAACAAGTTTGTGCTTTTCACAAACTAACCTCACCACCCTCTTGTGCATCCAAAGAGACTTCTATCTGGAGATTTTGGCCACTCCAAGAACTGCCTAGATGCCTCTGGCATTTTGATAAACACCCTGTGGGCATGAACAGATTTGGCATGAGTGTAAGTTTGTGTTATGAACTTGATCCTCTGACCCATCAAGCTTGTCCACTGATCTCCTTGAAAGACCTAGCCTAGACCTGCTAAACCCCAGCTACAACCGAGCGCTCTGGAGTGCCATGGCATTTCGCCCAGCAGCTGGTAGGCGTGCACTGGGCGCGCCCAGAGCGCGCCAACTGCAGCCGCACACACGAGCCGCCGCGTCGCGCCCCTGGCTTGGCCCACACTGCAGAACCACGCCACGCGCTTCCCTTCTCGCCACAACACGCCAGCCCACCCTGGCGCCCTACAGCGCCACCGGCAGAGCACTTTTGGCGGCACGCCGGCGTCCGCAGTGCGCCCTGCCATGGTCGGCGCCGCCCAAGCCACCCCGGCTCGCCACCTGCCCCCTGGAGCTTCGTGAGCTCATCCACAAGTGTGTCGCCTAGCTCTCGTCGCCTCCATGTCGCCCTGCAAGCTACAGAACGTCGGTTCGCCGGCGACCTTATCCTCGACCACGGAACCACCATGGATGCGCTATATATAGTACCCCCGAGCTCGTCCAAGCCTCAGGCAACCTCTCTCACTCCCTCACTGACCCTCCCGTAGCAATGGATCGACCCGAGGAGTCATCTTCTTCCTCTCTGGCAACTTCTGCCGCCGCCAGTGCCCTGGCTGTTCCGGCGCCACCAGGACCTCCCCCTCTCCACTCTCTTCACCAGGAACTCCCTCTCCCTCTCATGAGTCCAAAACCCCACTCAATTTTGCTCGAGACTAGTCGCGGGCGAAAGTTCACTTTGCCCCCGAAACATCCTCCGCCGCGAAGCTCGCCGCCGGCAGCTCACCCCGTCCCCGCCGACCCTACGACTACCGGAAGGACCGCCCTCGAACCGCGGATCCATCCCCACCCTCGGTGTCTCGAACGGTGCCGCCGTTCGCTGGCGAGCGTCGCCGAAGTCTGCCTCCGCTCGGGACAGAGGAAGAGGAGGGAGAGGACTAGTCAAACCTGACTAGTGGGCCCCCTGGACCCACTGTCAGTGACCCACCCCGCCGCCACGCGTGTTAAGTGAAAGCGTAAAACCCCCAAGTACGTAACCCCTACTTAGAAAGCGTATTCGTGGCTGAAACGTTTTCTTTTTGTTTTATTTTTAAAAAACAGATTTTGACCAGAACTTTGACTGGTTATATTTTTTAAATATAACTCCAAATGAATTGATTCTTTTTCCTACATCTCTCAAATTCTGTCTAGTTTATTTTAATATTTATTTGAAAATTTTCCCAACAACTTTTTTTGTACTGTTTTTGAAATATGTGTTATTTACATATTTTTGAAAATAGGATTTTTGAAGAGAAGAAAGCTTTCAAAAGATTTGGAGTGCACCCTGCCTTTCCACACCATGAAGGCAAGCATTCTGAACCCCGGAATAATATTTTTGGTGTGTTAGTTGACACGTTTATAACAACACCTTATTTCGGAGAACTTGTTATTTCATGTGATATGGTCATTTGCATGGATGCATATTAGTGATTTCCTTGCTATTGGAAATGAATATACCTATGATGGTAATCATCCTCATGTGCCTTGCATGCATGCCGGAAAGGAACCCGGGAAAGCCTCTGCCTTGGGTAGGAGTGAGCTTGTCGCCGGTCCCCGTCGGGACGGTTATGTCCGGTATGGCATAGTAAGGTATAATGGGTGGTGATTTCGTCGGTTGAAATATATTTGATATACATGTCATGCAGGGAACTCATAAGCCTCCTGAGTCGGCCATAGATCGAGTCTTGTTTCGGTAACCCCCATACTTGTTTCGTACTGCCACTGGTCCCTACCGTAGGTGGGGTATGGTTCAGTAAGTTGTTAACCCTTGTCTTGGCACACACCGTACAGAGAGGCCATGGTGGAAGATATCGGTTGTAGCCGGTAGGCATGCCACCTGGTCCGGGGGCATGGGTGTATCCGGTTGGGACCGAGAGGGGGGCACCCCTTAGAGCGCGCGATAGAAATTTGATCCCATGCTACGCGAGGTTGTAGCCTCCCCACTTAGAGTTTTGCTTAACAGGTGTCATGGGTGATTCCAGACAGGAGTAAAAGCTGGTGTGTGCAAGTCACGTGTGTTTCAATTAAAAGACCGTAGACGGAATTAGTCCGATGGACTAAAGGAATCCGTTACTCGTGGGTAAAGAGTACACTCTCTGCAGAGATATTAAACCTATTCGAATAGCCGTGTCCATGGTTAAGGACTACAGTCTGGGATGGGTCAAGTGTCGGTCTTAGTGTCGGTCTTCGGAGGAGAAACTACTAAACCCGAATATTGATTATGACTTGTGATATATGATGGTTATGATTATTATCATTATGGACTAACCGTTTGCATTGTTTGAAATAATGAATATCCCTGGGACGGTACCACCCCCTGGATATTCCCTATGATTACGTTTATATATATATATGCCCTTTATGTGGCGTCGCTCAGACGCCGGACTGTGGCATGTTTGTTATTTCATTTTCTCATAAGCCCTTTATGTGGCGTCGCTCAGACGCCCGACTGTGGTAGGTTCGTTATTTCATTTACTTATAAGCCCTTTATGTGGCGTCGCTCAGACGCCCGACTGTGGCATGTTTGTTATTTCATTTTCTCATAAGCCCTTTATGTGGCATCGCTCAGACGCCCGACTGTGGAATGCTTGTTATTTTATTTACTTTATAAGCCCCTTATGTGGTGTCGCTAAGACGCCCGACTGAGGCATGCTCACTTTTACTATCCTTTCGAGACGTCGCTTCAGGCATCCGATCAGTGCATTTTAATTCTATTCTGTCATTGCATATTCCGGTTGCATATAAATAACCTGCTTGCATGCATCAAGATTTTATTTATGACTGACGATGTGATCATAGAATATTTCAGTGTATGTTGATCAATTATATTATACCTGTGTTCTTAATGTTTGCGAGTACATTCAAAGTACTCACTGGCTTGTCCCTAGCTATTGTCTTGGCCAGATTGCTTGCTTGGAGAGGAGCATGGCGATGACAGCCTCGGGACCTAAGCAACGGTGATAGCAGCCTCGCGAAGATAGGAGTTAACCTGGTCAGCTGTTCCTGTGGGAAATGGAGTCCCATAGACCATGGTGTTCCACAAACCGCTTCCGCCCTCAACCACTAGAAACCATTTGATGCACTCATAGGTCACAATGGTCTTGTACTACATATTTTGCACTTTTGCTTGGAATTTCTGTATCAAGTTGGTGCCTCATCAGCTAACAGTAATCCTGGGGCTGGTGAGCACAATGGCCATTTTCTGGAAATTAATACCCGGAAAACCGGTCGCGACAGACTTGGTATCAGAGCCAGGCTGACCATTGGCTAATCCTATCTAGCCGGGTCGAAAAATCTAGGTAAACCAACCCACCAGGCCATAACCAAACCCCAGCCAAGCTTCTCGTGCAAGATAGCCACACAGTGACCCAACACCTTTTGGCAGTCGGTGCCCAACCTATCAACCTAACCTGTCGCTCATGCGCCAGTGACCGAATCCTGAATAGTCTTTTTCGCAAGCGGGCGAAGGAAGACTCCGTCCCCTTTTCTATAAAAGGGCACGCTAGCCTCAACCCAACACTACACAGCCACTACCCAAAGCCGAGCCTTAATGCCTGGCCCCGTCGTGCACAATGAGACCACAGCAACCAACCTTGGAGGCTTTGTGACTATACTCGCAAACCTCACACGTCGTGCCTATGCGTTAGAAGAGCCCCCGGAATATGTGGTGTACCAAGGGTCCGTGAGCGGTGAGAGCCGTCAATTCTGGGCCACTGTGCACATCTATGGTAGGGGTCTAGCGCCCGAGCGCCCCTACAGGTTCACCGGAAGGACAACTTCCTTTGAGCCTCAAACCATCCAACTAGCTGCTCGAGAGGCTATAGTTCATCTCCGGCACTTATTGCCCAGAGTTAACTCTCGCTCGTTCCACTACTACCCCAGACGTGAAGGGTATGGTAGGCCACCCCAAGTTGCCAACGGAGATCACGAGACAGATCCTGCATTGTTGCATCTAGTGCGCTATGTAGGTGCACTAGAGGAACTGTTCGATCAAATCACCATTGATCTAATCGCAGCTCGTGGAGAGCTGGTTCGTCGAGCCCCGGCGAGAGAAGAGAACGAGCCCAACGCCGACAACCCAGTCGTGTTGTTTGGACACCCGATCGAGTCCCTGAGATCTGCCCCAGTCGTCGGCCAAGGTGCTTCGACGACCCCAGAAGTGCTTCATCGCCTCTTGGGAGCACACTCCAACGGGGTTGTGGCCAATAATCCCCGAAATGGTCATCATCGCTACCCCGAGCCTGCAGCCCCTCAACTCACTCCAGCTAATCCTGACAGTGAGACCAGAGGAGAAGCCTCGACATCCACAAGGCATGCCCGCTTGGATATGAACGAGGTAGACTAATTTACTCGATTAGTACCGAGCCTTAGTACGGCCACGCCCTGTATTTGTGGGTCGCCATGATTGAATGCTGTTTGCTTGAGCGCCTCGATTTTTTTACCATGCTTGTGTACGTCGGTGAACGGTTGCATTTTACTTCGAGCGTACCAAAAACCAACCCCGGCCACACAAAGTTTGAGCTATGAGTAAGCTTTTTGGTTCCAACTAACAGGGAAGATATTTTCGAAAAAACAACCCTTATCAAATCACGAGGACGAGATTTTTCTTAAGGGGGGTAGTGCTGTGACACCCCAAAAATTTTAACCTTGTTTTGTTAACTAAAATTTTGCCAAGAAATTAAAACTTTTATTTTCTGGGCTCCTTTTTGATTTCTGAACCTTTTTCTCCCTTGTTATTATGGAGTTTTTCCCCAAAGTGAAAACTTTTCAAATATGTTATTTGACTTGTTTAATCTCTCAAGAAAAAACTTTTCTTTTATTAGTAGAACTAATTACATAATCAATTTGCTTGATTTTTATTTTCCTGAGTAATGGTTTTTCCAAGGTTACATGGCCATATTTGAACTACAACCATTTGATAAATTCATTTAAAATTCCAAGAAAAATTTGGAGTTGTCATGTGATGTTTTTAAATCACTTTTATGCAAAAATATCTTTTACTCTTGTAATATTTTGAGCTCTGCATCAATTTTTCTTCTCTGGTCCAGAGTGCAATTTTGCACTGCAACTCATTTAAATATTTCTTTCTAGCCTCCACCAAAATTATGGGATGTTGATAATAACATACGATTTAACATTATGCAAAAACCTAGTGCTGTTCTTTGAAAATTTTGAGTGAATCAACCCCTTTTCCATTCTGGTCCAGCCTTGTGATTTCTACTGCAACCCTATTTATTTTTGCTCCAGTAACCTTGTGCCTTCTCCTACTTGTAGACAGCCCTACCAAACCCCTAAGTCCAGGAGAATGCACCCATTTGAATATTTTTGGTTCATGAAATAATGCCATTTATCTCCTGTCCAGAATTGTAGTTTTGCAAAACTTGCACTAACAAGTTTGTGCTTTTCACAAACTAACCTCACCACCCTCTTGTGCATCCAAAGAGACTTCTATCTGGAGATTTTGGCCACTCCAAGAACTGCCTAGATGCCTCTGGCATTTTGACAAACACCCTGTGGGCATGAACAGATTTGGCATGAGTGTAAGTTTGTGTTATGAACTTGATCCTCTGACCCATCAAGCTTGTCCACTGATCTCCTTGAAAGACCTAGCCTAGACCTACTAAACCCCAGCTCCAACCGAGCGCTCTGGAGTGCCATGGCATTTTGCCGAGCAGCTGGTAGGCGTGCACTGGGCGCGCCTAGAGCGCGCCAACTGCAGCCGCACACACGAGCCGCCGCGTCGCGCCCCTGGCTTGGCCCACACTGCAGAACCACGCCACGCGCTTCCCTTCTCGCCACAACACGCCAGCCCACCATGGCGCCCTACAACGCCACCGGCAGAGCACTTTTGGCGGCACGCCAGCGTCCGCAGTGCGCCCTGCCATGGTCGGCGCCGCCCAAGCCATCCCGGCTCGCCACCTGCCCCCTGGAGCTTCGCGAGCTCATCCACAAGTGTGTCGCCTAGCTCTCGTCGCCTCCACGTCGCCCTGCAAGCTACAAAACGTCGGTTCGCCGGAGACCTTATCCTGGACCACGGAACCGCCATGGATGCGCTATATATAGTACCCCCGAGCTCGTCCAGGCCTCAGGAAACCTCTCTCACTCCCTCACTGACCCTCCCGTAGCAATGGATCGACCCGAGGAGTCATCTTCTTCCTCTCCGGCAACTTCTGCCGCCGCCACTGCCCCGGCCGTTCCAGCGCCACCAGGACCTCCCCCTCTCCACTCTCTTCACCAGGACCTCCCTCTCCCTCTCATGAGTCCAAAACCCCACTCAATTTTGCTCAGGACTAGCCGCGAGCGAAAGTTCACTTCGCCCCCAAAACATCCTCCGCCGCGAAGCTCGCCGCCGGTAGCTCACCCCGTCCCCGCCGACCCTACGACTACCGGAAGGACCGCCCTCGAACCGCGGATCCATCCCCACCCTCGGTGTCTCGAACGGTGCCACCGTTCGCCCGCGAGCGTCGTCGGAGTCCGCCTCCGCTCGGGACAGAGGAAGAGGAGGGAGAGGACTAGTCAAACCTGACCAGTGGGCCCCCTGGACCCACTGTCAGTGACCCACCCCGCCGCCACGCGTGTTAAGTGAAAGCGTAAATCCCCCGAGTACGTAACCCCTACTTAGAAAGCGTATTCGTGGCTGAAACGTTTTCTTTTTGTTTTATTTTTAAAAAACAGATTTTGACCAGAACTTTGACTGGTTATATTTTTTTTAAATATAACTCCAAATGAATTGATTATTTTTCCTACATCTCTCAAATTCTGTCTAGTTTATTTTAAGATTTATTTGAAAATTTTCCCAACAACATTTTTTGTACTGTTTTTGAAATATGTGTTATTTACATATTTTTGAAAATAGGATTTTTGAAGAGAAGAAAGCTTTCAAAAGATTTGGAGTGCACCCTGCCTTTCCACACCATGAAGGCAAGCATTCTGAACCCCGGAATAATATTTTTGGTGTGTTAGTTGACACGTTTATAACAACACCTTATTTTGGAGAACTTGTTATTTCATGTGATATGGTCATTTGCATGGATGCATATTAGTGATTTCCTTGCTGTTGGAAATGAATATACTTGTGATGGTAATCATCCTCATGTGCCTTGCATGCATGCCGGAAAGGAACCCGGGAAAGCCTCTGCCTTGGGTAGGAGTGAGCTTGTCGCTGGTCCCTGTCGGGACGGTTATGTCCGGTATGGCATAGTAAGGTATAATGGGTGGTGATTTCGTCGGTTGAAATATATTTGATATACATGTCATGCAGGGAACTCATAAGCCTCCTGAGTCGGCCATAGATCGAGTCTTGTTCTGGTAACCCCCATACTTGTTTCGTACTGCCACTGGTCCCTACCGTAGGTGGGGTATGGTTCAGTAAGTTGTTAACCCTTGTCTTGGCACACACCGTACAGAGAGGCCATGGTGGAAGATATCGGTTGTAGCCGGTAGGCATGCCACCTGGTCCGGGGGCATGGGTGTATCCAGTTGGGACCGAGAGGGGGGCACCCCTTAGAGCGCGCGATAGAAATTTGATCCCATGCTATGCGAGGTTGTAGCCTCCCCACTTAGAGTTTTGCTTAACATGTGTCATGGGTGATTCCAGACACGAGTAAAAGCTGGTGTGTGCAAGCCAGGTGTGTTTCAATTAAAAGACCGTAGACAGAATTAGTCCGATGGACTAAAGGAATCCGTTACTCGTGGGTAAAGAGTACACTCTCTGCAGAGATATTAAACCTATTCGAATAGCCGTGTCCATGGTTAAGGACTACAGTCTGGGATGGGTCAAGTGTCGGTCTTAGTGTCGGTCTTCGGAGGAGAAACTACTAAACCCGAATATTGATTATGACTTGTGATATATGATGGTTATGATTATTATCATTATGGACTAACCGTTTGCATTGTTTGAAATAATGAATATCCCTGGGACGGTACCACCCCCTGGATATTCACTATGATTATGTTTATATATATATATGCCCTTTATGTGGCGTCGCTCAGACGCCCGACTGTGGCATGTTTGTTATTTCATTTTCTCATAAGCCCTTTATGTGGCGTCGCTCAGACGCCCGACTGTGGCAGGTTCGTTATTTCATTTACTTATAAGCCCTTTATGTGGCGTCGCTCAGACGCCCGACTGTGGCATGTTTGTTATTTCATTTTCTCATAAGCCCTTTATGTGGCGTCGCTCAGACGCCCGACTATGGCATGCTTGTTATTTTATTTACTTTATAAGCCCCTTATGTGGTGTCGCTAAGACGCCCGACTGAGGCATGCTCACTTTTACTATCCTTTCGAGACATCGCTTCAGGCATCCGATCGGTGCATTTTAATTCTATTCTGTCATTGCATATTCCGGTTGCATATAAATAACCTGCTTGCATGCATCAAGATTTTATTTATGACTGACGATGTGATCATAGAATATTTCAGTGTATGTTGATCAATTATATTATACCCGTGTTCTTAATGTTTGCGAGTATATTCAAAGTACTCACTGGCTTGTCCCTGGCTATTGTCTTGGCCAGATTGCTTGCTTGGAGAGGAGCATGGCGATGACAGCCTCGGGACCTAAGCAACGGTGATAGCAGCCTCGCGAAGATAGGAGTTAACCTGGTCAGCTGTTCCTGTGGGAAATGGAGTTCCACAGACCATGGTGATCCACAAACCGCTTCCGCCCTCAACCACTAGAAACCATTTGATGTACTCATAGGCCACAATGGTCTTGTACTACATATTTTGCACCTTTGCTTGGAATTTCTGTATCAAGTTGGTGCCTCATCAGCTAACAGTAATCCTGGGGCTGGTGAGCACAACGGCCATTTTCTGGAAATTAATACCCAGAAAACCGGTCGCGACAGGCATCCCCAAGCTTTGGCTTTTAGGTGTCCTTAGATTATCTTGGGGGTGCCATGGGCATCCCCAATTTTAGGCTCTTGCCACTCCTTGTTCCATAATCCATCAAATCTTTACCCAAAACTTGAGAACTTCACAACACAAAACTTAAAGTAGAAAATCTCGTGAGCTCCGTTAGCGAAAGAAAACAAAAGATCACTTAAAGGTACTGTAATGAACTCATTATTTATTTATATTGGTGTTATACCTACTGTATTCCAACTTCTCTATGGTTTATAAACTAGTTTACTAGCCATAGATTCATCAAAATAAGCAAACATCACACGAAAAACAGAGTCTGCCAAAAACAGAATAGTCTGTAGTAATGTGTAGCTAGCGCAAGATCTGGAACCCCAAAAATTCTAAAATAAATTGCTGGACATGAGGAATTTATCTATTAATCATACGCAAAAATAATTAACTAAATATCACTCTCCAAATAAAAATGACAGCAGTTCTCGTGAGCGCTAAAGTTTCTATTTTTTACAGCAAGTTCAACAAGACTTTCCCCAAGTCTTCCAACGGTTCTACTTGGCATAAACACTAATTAAACACAAAAAAACAGAGGCTAGATAAATTATTTATTACTAAACAGTAGAAAAAAGCAAGGAATAAAAATAAAATTGGGTCTCCTCCCAACAAGCGCTATCGTTTAACGCCCCTAGCTAGGCATAACAAGCAAGAATAGATCTAGGTATTGCCATAATAGTAAGATAGATTATTAAAACTCATTTCATATTCTCTATGTTCGGCAGCAAGTTTTCTCTGAGGCAAGCAAAAGTAATCAAAAGGGCTAAATTTAATGGGACAAAAGTCCCCAAGATCAACCTTGGGAGGTATAGGTTCCTCCTTTGGTCCTTCATATTGCACAACCAATTCATCATTATAAGCATTCTTTTGACAGAACTTTGTGAGCCTATATTCAAGAGAATATCCTAGTTCATTATTTCAAATATCCAAATCATCATTAAGTTCAGAAATTCTATCAACTAAAACATTGGTAGGAACCCTTTTTCTAAGATTTTCATTGAAAGCAACATAATCTAGAGATTGAAAGCGCATTATTTCTTCTTGATCAAAGAGGATAGCCTCTATGGGAGGACGACAAGCATCCACCCTATAATGTGCAAAGATTTCTTTGGCCTCTTTTATTATTAATCTAAACTCATGAGCCAAAAATATAGTAGCGGTACGCTTACTAGAAGAATGCCCAATATTTGAAAATTCCAGGAAAATCCTTTGTATAGAAGGATGCATGTGCATGAATTGTCTTTCAAGCTCAACTACAAGCATGGCAATAGCGCCCGCAAGACTACTAGTTCTATGAAGAATAGAACTACCCATAGAAGGTAAAGCACCGACACAAGTAAAGAAATCTTGAATAACTCATTTTCCAATAATATTACCACTACCAACACGGAATCTTTTTATATGTGAGATAGTGGGTTCTTTAGTAGGAGCATCAGAATTATTATCGACAATAGTTTCCCCAATTTCAGACATAGAGGCAGAAGGTAAGGGACTAGCCATAATGACAAGCAAACAAACAAACACACAAGCAAACAGAAAGCAAGCGGGCAAAAAGAGGCAAATAGAGAGGGAGGATAGAGAGAGAGAGGGCAAATAAAACAGCAATGGTGAAGTGGGGGAGAGGAAAACGAGAGGCAAATGGCAAATAATGTAATGCGGGAGATAAGGGTATGTGATGGGTACTTGGTATGTTGACTTTTGCGTAGACCTCCCCGGCAACGGCGCCAGAAATCCTTCTTGCTACCTCTTAAGCACTGCGTTGGTTTTCCCCGAAGAGGAAGGGATGATGCAGCAAAGTAGCGCAAGTATTTCCCTCAGTTTTTGAGAACCAAGGTATCAATCCAGTAGGAGGCTATGCGCAAGTCCCTCGCACCTGCACAAAACAAATAAATCCTCGCAACCAACGCAAATAGGGGTTGTCAATCCCTATAGGGCCACTTACGAGAGTGAGATCTGATAGATATGATAAGATAATATTTTTGGTATTTTTAGGATAAAGGATGCAAAGTAAAATAAAGGTAAAGTAAATAGCAAAGGAAATAACTAAGTAGTAGGAGATCAATATGATAAAGATAGACCCGGGGGCCATAGGTTTCACTAGTGGCTTCTCTCAAGAGCATAAGTATTCTTCGGTGGGTGAACAAATTACTGTTGAGCAATTGACAGAATTGAGCATAGTTATGAGAATATCTAGGTATGATCATGTATATAGGCATCACGTCCGAGACAAGTAGACCGACTCCTGCCTGCATCTACTACTATTACTCCACTCATCGACCGCTATCCAGCATGCATCTAGAGTATTAAGTTAAAAACAGAGTAACGCCTTAAGCAAGATGACATGACGTAGAGGGATAGACTCATGCAATATGAAGAAAACCCCATCTTGTTATCGTCGATGGCAACAATACAATACGTGTCTTGCTGCCCTTACTGTCACCGGGAAAGGACACCGCAAGATTGAACCCAAAGCTAAGCACTTCTCCCATTGCAAGAAAGATCAATCTAGTAGGCCAAACCAAACTGATAATTCGAAGAGACTTGCAAAGATAACCTATCATACATAAAAGAATTCAGAGAAGATTCAAATATTATTCATAGATAGACTTGATCATAAACCCACAATTCATCGGCCTCAACAAACACACCGCAAAAAGAAGATTGCATCGAATAGATCTCCACAAGAGAGGGGGAGAACATTGTATTGAGATCCAAAAAGAGAGAATAAGCCATCTAGCTACTAACTATGAACCCGTAGGTCTGAGGTAAACTACTCACACTTCATCGAAGGGGCTATGGTGTTGATGTAGAAGCCCTCCATGATCGATGCCCCCTCCAGCGGAGCTCCGAAACATGCCCCAAGATGGGATCTCGTGGATACAAAAATTTACGATGGTGGAATTAGAGTTTTGGCTCCGTATCTGATCATTTGGGGGTACGTGGATATATATAGGAGGAAGGAGTACGTCGGTGGAGCAATAGGGGGCCCACGAGGGTGGAGGGCGAGCCTGGTGGGGGTGGGCGCGCCCCCTACCTCGTCGCCTCCTGTTTCCTTTCTTGACGTAGGGTCCAAGTTTCTCTGGTCTTATTTGTTGAGAAAATCACGTTCCCGAAGGTTTCATTCCGTTTGGACTCCGTTTGATATTCCTTTTCTTCGAAACCCTAAAACAGGCAAAAACAACAATTCTGGGCTGGGCCTCCGGTTAATACGTTAGTCCCAAAAATAATATAAGAGTGGATAATAAAGCCCAATAATGTCCAAAACAGTAGATAATATAGCATGGAGCAATCAAAAATTATAGATACGTTGGAGACGTATCACTAATCATGAAGAAATGAATTTTCATTTCTCACGTCCTCATACTGCTTTATCTGTTCTATTGCTTGATGAAATTGATCTGATGAAATTGATACCATATTCTTTACTAATGAAGTATATGAGTTCGTAAGTTGCACTAATTCATCTACAGGATGATCAACACAAATCCACTGAGTGGGTCCTCGATAGTGGATGTACAAATCACATGACTGGTGACAGGAGCTTATTGGTGGACTCTGCTTTATCTCCATCACATCTGAAGCATATCACCTACGCTGACAAAGGCAAAAGCAAGGTATTGGGTCTAGATAAGGTTGCAATCTCAAAGGATCGACACATGGAACAAGTCATGCTTGTCGAGTCCTTAGGGTTCAACCTCATGTCTGTCTCAATGCTTTGTGATCTTGATATGGTTGTTGTCTTTAGCAAGCATCATTGTGTTGTGATCATGGAAGCTGACAATTCCAAAGTCTTTGAAGGCTTTAGGAGAGTAGATTTGTATATTGTTGGTTTCTCTACAGGACCACAACCTGCTACATGTCTACTTGCAAAAACTTCAGAAGGCTGGCTATGGCATCGACAACTTGGTCATGCTAGCATGAGGAATCTGCACACGCTCGCGAAGAAGAAGCATGTCATTGGCATCGAGGGTGTCAAATTCCTCAAGGACCATTTGTGTGGAGCTTGTCAAGCTAGAAATATGGCCAAGGCCAAGCATCCAGTGAAGACTATCATGACTACTACTCGACCATTTGAATTTCTTTCACATGGATCTCTTTGGCCCTACTCACTATGCCACATTTACTAATGCTGCATTTTTATATGGCTTTGTCATTGTTGATGATTATTCTCGATATACATGGGTTCATATCATCACTTACAAAACTAAAGTGCAGGAAGTTTTCAAATGATTTTCCTCGAGGGCTTCAACCAACTTTGGTGTGAAGATCAAGCACATCAGAAGTGATAATGGAACTGAGTTCAAGAACACTGGTCTTGATGACTATCTTGATGAACTTGGTATTACTCATGAGTTATCTGCTCCTTGTACTCCTCAGCAAAATGGCATCATGGAGTGCAAGAACAAGACTCTTGTTGAGATGGCTCGCACTATGCTTGATGAGTACAAGACGCCTACTCGCTTCTGGCCTGAAGAAATTGATACTGCATGCCACATCATCAACAGGGTATATGTTCACAAATTCTTCAAGAAGACTGCATATGAACTCCTCACTGACAAGAAACCCAATGTGAGTTATTTCAAAGTCTTCGGTGCTAAATGCTGGATTAGAGATCCTCATCATAGTTCTAAATTTGCACCGAAAGCACATGAAGGTTTTATGCTCGGTTATGGTAAGGACTCGCACACCTACATAATCTTCAACACCTATCACCACAAGGTTGTTGAAACTGTAGATGTGCGGTTCGATGAGACTAATGGCTTGCAAAGAGAGCACCTACCTCCTGTGAGAGATGAAATACCTCATGAGGAATCTATTAAGTTCAAGACTACTGAGGATGTCATTCCTACCGAAGAATCTGCTGAAGAAGTCATTCCAGAACATGAAGAATGTCATGCTGATGCACCTGAGGAAAATGGTGCTGAAGAAAATGCTGATCAAATTCCTCAATGACAACTCGCTCATCCTCGCTTTGCAAATGAAGTGCAAATTGAGAAAATCATCAGCGACATCAACATTCCAGGTCCTCTCACACACTCAATGAAGGAAATATGCCCTAGAGGCAATAATAAAGTTATTATTTATTTCCTTATATCATGATAAATGTTTATTATTCATGCTAGAATTGTATTAACCGGAAACTTAGTACATGTGTGAATACATAGACAAACAAAGTGTCACTAGTATGCTTCTACTTGACTAGCTCGTTAGTCAAAGATGGTTATGTTTCCTAACCATAGACATGAGTTGTCATTTGATAAACGGGATCACACCATTAGGAGAATGATGTGATTGACTTGACCCATTCCGTTAGCTTAGCACTTTATCATTTTAGTTTACTGCTATTGCTTTCTTCATGACTTATACATGTTCCTATGACTATGAGATTATGCAACTCCCGATTACTGGAGGAACACTTTATGTGCTACCAAACATCACAACGTAACTGGGTGTCGGTGTACTAGAGTAGGGGTACCCTAGTATCCCGAACTTGTGCATGGGCAGTTGCAGCGCCGTGCGGCAAGGCTTGCCGGACGACCGCCAGAGTCCTCCGTGGGTTCCTTTGAAGCCATTCAAGAACAAAGCATTCAAGATGAAGAGACAAGGCCCCGGCAAGAGGATCTTGCCGGGAAGAGACAAGGCCCCGGCAAGAGGAGCTTGCCGGGAAAGCCAACCACGGCACTTCAAGAAACTTGCCGCGATGCACCGCACGTCCCGGCAAGGTCCGGTGAGCGACAAGCTTCTGGACTCGACAAGACGACGACCCCGACAAGGTACTCGCCGGGGGCCCGCTGCCACTCTGTACCCGCGCTCCAGCGCACCCACCCGCGTGTCGCCATGAGGCTTCCTCAGGGGCGCGTGGCGGGAGCCTGTGCAGCCAGGGGTACACGGTGGCAAGCGGAGATGAAGAGAAGGCCATCGTGGCAAATGGTGGCGCTCCTAACGGTCACTTTTTGCACTGTTTAGGCAACTCAGACGGGCATTCAATGACCTTGTCCCCTGCCGTCAGAGTTAGGTAGGGTGCACTGTGTCCACAGTAGCGGTAGCTGCACCTACTGCATCCTTTTCCTTTTTTACCCTTCTAGTCTACGTTGCCACCTGTCGGTGACCCCTTGAAAGTATAAAAGGAGGCCCAAGCGCAACGTAGACGGGGTTCGGCTCATTCGAAACATCAGGAACACTCTCATGCTCGGTCTGGCAGCGTCCATCGCTCCTGAGCAAGAATTCAATACACACAAACAAGCAGCAATAGGGTTTTACACATCCGTGCGGCCCGAAGCTGGGTAAAACTGCTCGCGTGTACTGCCTCGATCCGCTCTTTGCGCGGCCTCCGCCCCCCTCCGAACCGAAAGGGGCCCGGTCCCCATAGGTGTTGGTGCATCAGTTTCCCTGACATCTTTGGCGCGCCAGGTAGGGGAAGTCGAGATTGTACGAACCCGATCCGGCGTGCACGCGAGCTAAATCTTCATCGTCTTCATCGACATGCCACCGAAGAAGAAGGATTCAGAGGCAGCTGTTCCGTCTGCATCGCTTTCACCGTCTCCGGAGCAAACGGGTGGTGGAGTGGACGCCGGCGGAAGAATGGGCGTCGACGAGGGAGCCCTCAGTGCAGCCAAGTCCAAGGACAAGGCGGCACAGGCCTCGGCGTCCATGCGCGCACCGCGCCCCTCTCAGGAGGCGCGGGACCAGCAGCGTCATGGCGTTCGCAGCGCCATACGTCCGCTGGGCCAAGATCAAGCTGGTGGTTCTCGTGGCGCTCAAGACCAACATGCACGTCAACATGCTGGCTCGAGCGAAGTACGGTCGCCTGGACGGGGCACTGCTCCTTCTAACGTGGTTAGGAGTCCGAGCACGCCCCACTCCTCGCACCGTTCACCTCCGCCGCCCACCACTCCAGCAGAAGCCTTGGCGCGAGCTCAACTGCTCCTAGACTATCCTCCGACGGCGGACAAGACCGACGAATGGAGGGCCACTATCCAGAGCCTCATCGGCTTCGCCAATGGCAACACTGCGCGGCAACCAAGCACCTCGCTGCCGCGGCAGGACAGCCGGACGCGAGCCGATGGCAACAAGACTGGGGGAGGTGCGACTTCCATGCACTCTCCACTACGAAGGCCAAAATCGCCGACTCACCGGGTCCACCCCGACAACGGCTCCACCGCGTCGTCGGACCCACGAGCTCGTCGCGACCAGCGCCAAGTTCTCCATGAACGACAACAAGAAGACGCTCGAACCCGCATCGAGCGCCAAAGAGAAGCGCGACGTCAATCCGACAAGCGTGCTGGGCCCTCTATTGACATGCATGCGCCAGGGGAACCAGGCGATCTGCCGTACACGGTAGGTTGTCCTGCATTCACCCGTGAGCTGCGGCAAGTCTAGTGGCCCAGCACAAAGAATTTCAAACCAGACGTACCAGAGAAGTACGACGGCAAGACGCATCCGTCGGAGTTTCTCAGCATCTACACCATCGCGGTGCAGGCTGCCGGGGGACGGGACGACAAGATCCTTGCCAACTACTTCCCGCTGGTACTCAAGCCCAACGTCAGGTCGTGGCTCATGCACTTGCCGGACAATTCCATCTCCTCTTGGGCAGATTTATGCCATCAGTTTGTCGGCGCCTTTACAGGCGGCCACAAGCCACATGGCCAAGAGAGCGATCTTCATCTGCTCGCCCAGAAGGAAGGAGAGCCATTGCGCAAGTACATTCAAAGATTCAGCCGTGTATAGCACAACATCCCAGACGTCCACCCCGCTGCGATCATCAGCGCGTTCCATCAGAACGTGCGAAACCGAAGGATGAGGGAGGAGATGGCGATGTGTAAGATCAGAGACATCAGCGAGCTTTACGCCCTGGCCGACAAGTGTGCACGCGCTGAAGAGGGGAGGAGGCTCCCCGGAGAGAGTACAGGAGCAGGAGGATCCGACAGTGAGGATGCCGCCCCGACAAGGAAAGGCCGGCGGCGGAACAACAGAAGGAAAAAGGGCAAGGAAGTGCTAGCTGTCGAGCAGACCGGCAACGGAGGTGGCGCCAAGGAAGCTAAAGCTGGTGGCTCCGACAAGGAGGCCCAGCCTGTGGCGGCCGCCGACAAGCAGGACAGCTCCGGCAAGCAGTATTGTAAGATTCACCGCACCAAGGGTCACGATCTCCAGAACTGCAAGAAAGTCGAACAACTTGTTGAGCAACCGAAAGCTGAGTACGAGCGGCGCGACAAGGAGAAGGCCCAGGAAGGAACTGGTGGATCCGGCAAGAAACGTCCCGGCCGAGGAGGACACGCGGCAAGGCCAAGCAGCGGCAAGGAGACAGACCTCCCCGTGGCCGCGACAAGGATGAAGATGACGACGACGACGAAGACATGGATGATGACGAGGCCGACGAGCAGGAATTTCAGAAAGCCATAGAGGTCCTGTGCGTTGACGGTGGCGCCTCTCTGCATACTTCGCACCGCCAACTCAAGCAGTGGATGCGGGAAGTGAATGCAGCAGAGCCATCCATAGAGTCACGCAAGCCCCTGAAATGGTCCAGCGCACCTATCATCTTCGACATTGAGGACCACCCTGATCGCGTAACTGCGGTCGGGTGTTTGCCGATGTTGGTTTCTCCAACTATCCGCAATCTCAAGGTCACGAAGATGCTAGTTGACGGCGGGGCTGGCTTGAACCTGATATCCTCCGCGGTCCTCCAGAAACTTCAGATCCCTGACAGCGAGCTCGAGGAGACCGACACATTCCAAGGAATCAGCCCGGGAAGAAGCAAGCCGAAGGGAAAGATCACGCTGCCGGTCACATTTGGCAGCGAGCTGAACTTCAGGACTGAGAGGGTCACGTTTGACGTTGCCGACTTTCCATTACCTTACAATGGAATCCTTGGCCGTCCGGCACTCGCCAAGTTTATGGCAGCATCTCACTATGCGTACAACATACTGAAAATGCCAGGCCCAATAAGTGTCATCTCTGTCCCTGGCGATAAGAAGGATGCTCTTATCTGTGCCGACAAGATCTACCGGGAAGCGGCAGCCGCAGCAGAGCACAAGACACTTGCCGCTGAAGCTCCCAGAGGGAAGAAGAAGACCAAGTCCGGCAAGAGCTCTGATGCCTACTCCGGCAAGCGCACCTCTTCGGAGTGCTGCGCTACCGTCGAGGACGCACCATCGAGCTCCACTGGCAAGTGTAAGAAGGCAATGGCAGCTCCACCTGCGACTAAGAAGGTGTCCGCCAAGGAGGATGGCACTGGTGGTACCTTCACCATCAGCGCCACTCTTGATCCCAAATAGGAAAGCGCGCTCGTTGCTTTCCTGCGGGCGAATGTCGACGTGTTTGCATGGCAACTGTCTGATATCCCCGGTGTTCCCAGGAAAGTAATCGAGCACCACCTTGCCGCATGTCCTCATGCGCGGCCCGTCAAGCAGAGAGTCAGGAAGCAGGCAGTGGAGCACCAAGAATTCATCGCAGAAGAAATCAAGAAGTTGGAAGCAGCAGGCTTTGTCAGAGTGCTCCATCCCATGTGGTTGGCCAATCCTGTTGTTGTGCGCAAGGCTAACGGAAAATGGAGACTTTGTATTGACTTCACTGATGTTAATAAAGCTTGTCCCAAAGACCCATTTCCCTTGCCGCGTATTGACCAGATTGTTGACTCCACAGCCGGATGTGATTTGCTTTCATTTCTTGATGCATACTCAGGATACCATCAGATCTTCATGGCAGAAGAGGATGAAGAGAAAACCGCATTTATCACCCCATGTGGCACGTACTGCTTCGTATGGATGCCTTTCGGTTTGAAGAATGCTGGATCAACATTCGCAAGGGTAGTCCACCGTGCCTTTGAGCCGCAAATGCACAGAAATGTGGAAGCCTACATGGATGATATAGTGGTCAAGAGCAAAAACAAGGCTACTCTGATTCAAGATCTAGATGAAACTTTTGCAAATCTACGCAGGATCAACCTCAAGCTCAATCCCAAGAAGTGCGTGTTCGGAGTCCCTTCCGGCAAGCTTCTCGGGTTCTTTGTGTCACAGCGGGGGATTGAAGCCAATCCCGACAAGATCAAAGCCATCGAGCAGATTGAAGCACCAAAGCGCGTCAAGGATGTACGAAAGCTTGCCGGTTGCGTGGCTGCTCTCAGCAGATTTATCTCTAAGTCTGCAGAGCGCGCCTTGCCGTTTTCCAAAATATTGAAAAAGGCAGGTCCGATGAAATGGACTCCAGAAGCGGAGGCCGCGCTACAGGACTTGAAGAGGTACCTGTCCTCCACTCCAATACTTGTCGCACCTAAGCCACAAGAGAAGTTGCTGCTATATCTGGCAGCAACCAATCAAGTGGTTAGTGCTGCGTTAGTAGCGGAGAGGGAGGCGGACGATGAGCCAGCAACCGCGGCAAGTGAATCCAGCGACAAGCAGGGGGCTTCTCCGACAAGCTCTGGCCCCGACAAAGTTGAGTCTGCGCAGGCATGCAAGGAGGTGCAGAGGAAAATGGTGCAGCGCCCAGTTTACTTTGTCAGTTCCCTTCTACAGGGGGCTAGATCAAGGTATTCTGGCGTACAGAAATTGCTTTTCGGCCTTCTCATGGCCTCGAGAAAGCCGTGCCATTACTTCCAGGCACATGAGATAACAATTGTCACTCGCTTTCCGTTGAAGAGGATACTGCAAAATCCAGAAGCAACCGGCAGGATTGTCGAGTGGGCACTGGAACTATCAAGATTTGGCCTCAAGTTTGAGAGTACTTCCACTATACAGAGCAGAGCATTGGCAGAATTCATAGCGGAATGGACGCCGACACCAGACGAAGAAACTCCAGAAACAAGCATCCCCGTCAAAGAGGCAAGCAAAGAGTGGCTGATGTACTTTGATGGTGCCTTCTCGCTGCAAGGCGCCGGCGCAGGCGTGCTGCTTATCGCACCCACCGGAGAGCACCTCAAGTACGTAGTTCAGATGCATTTTCCCAAGGAGCAAGCAACAAACAATACCGCAGAGTATGAAGGTTTGCTTGCCGGACTCAGAATCGCGGCAGACCTTGGGATCAACAAGCTCATTGTCAGGGGTGACTCGCAGTTGGTCGTCCGCAAAGTAAACAAAAGCTATCAGAGTCCGTTGATGGAAGCATATGTTGATGAAGTAAGGAAGCTAGAAGCACACTTTGACGGCCTGCAAATGGAACACGTTCCACGAGCTCAGAACGATATTGCTGACGGCCTGTCAAAGTGCGCAGCACTAAAGTTACCTGTGGAACCAGGGATTTTTGTGCTCAAGCTGACTCAACCATCCGTAACACCGTCGACTGGACAGAGAAAGAAGAGGAAGTTGGTTTCTGATGACTACTTTCCGGCAGAGCTTCCCGAAGCCGCCGCCAAGAAGGTCCCCAAGATCGACGCCAAGAGTGCTGAGGAGCAGTCTGCTCCGGCGAACCTCTTGGTTTGTTCCGTTGAAGCAAACGCTCCCGACAAGTTTTGCTCCGGCAAGCTTGCCGGGGAATATCACGCTCCGGCCGAACCACAGGTTCTTGCCGTAGAAGCGGATGTTCCCACAGCAACAGATATGCCTTTAGCCCTTGTTGTCGAGCCGCAAGCTCCAGCATGGGCGCAGCAGATCGTCCGTTTCCTTCAGACAGGAGAGCTTCCCGAAGAGCAAGAAGAAGCGGAAAGAGTAGCCCGGCAGTCAAGTATGTACAAGTTTGTCGACAACACACTGTACAGAATAAGACTCAACGGTGTGAAATTGAAGTGCATTTGCCGGAAAGATGGACAACAGCTGTTGGCAGAGATACATGGAGGCATATGTGGTCACCACATTGGCGCAAGAGCACTTGCCGGCAAAGCATTCCGACAAGGTTTCTTCTGGCCGACAGCCCTCCAGGATGCAACTGCACAAGTAACCAAGTGTGAAGCGTGCCAGTTCCATTCCAAACAGATACACCAGCCAGCTCAAGCTCTCCAGACGATCCCTTTATCCTGGCCATTTTCGGTCTGGGGGCTCGACATCCTCGGCCCCTTTCCCCGAGCTGTCGGGGGCTTTGAGTTCTTGTACGTCGCCATCGACAAGTTCACAAAGTGGCCGGAAGTGGAACCAGTGAGGAAGGTGACAGCACAGTCAGCAGCCAAGTTCTTCAGGTCGATTGTTTGCCGTTTCGGGATCCCTAACAGGATCATCACCGACAACGGCACGCAATTTACGAGCCGCACCTTCATGCAGTACGTCCAAGATCTTGGCGCCAAGGTCTGCTTCGCTTCTGTTGCTCATCCGAGAAGCAACGGTCAAGCGGAGAGGGCAAATGCTGAAGTGCTGTGAGGCCTCAAGACCAGAACTTTCGACAGGCTGCACAAGTGCGGAAGAAACTGGATCGAGGAGCTGCCGGTGGTTCTTTGGTCGATCAGGACGATGCCAAATCGAGCCACTGGCCAGACACCCTTCGCTCTAGTCTACGGAGCAGAGGCAGTTCTCCCCACGGAACTCGTTTACGGGTCACCTCGAGTGCTCGCTTATGATGAGCTCGAGCAAGAGCAGTTGCGCCAAGATGACGCGCTGCTCCTTGAGGAAGACCGTCTTCAGGCTGCTGTGCGAGTCGCTCGCTACCAGCAAGCTTTGCGTCGCTACCATAGCCGCAAAGTTAAAGCCAGGAGCTTCGAGGAAGGCGACCTTGTTCTTCGGCGTGTTCAGTCCGCCAAGAATTCCAACAAGTTGACGCCGAAGTGGGAAGGCCCTTATCGGGTGAAACGAGTCACTAGGCCCGGCGCTGTCCGCCTTGAGACCGAAGATGGCATTCCGGTGAGCAACTCCTGGAACATTGAACATCTTCGTAAGTTTTACCCGTAGGGCGCGGTTGCCGGAAGCTTTTCCGGCAACCACCTTTTGTACAAGTCTTGCCGCTGTTGCATGTAATCCTTTGTACAAAGCCGGGCGCAGACCCCGTGCACCAGTAAAGTTCATGTGCCCCGCACATCTTGTCAGTTTTTTATGCTATAATCCTTTTTCGCATATGTTATCTGACACTTTGTGCAGCACCAGACCCCGGTAAGCGATAACGAGCCCAAGGCTCCATATCATTACTTTATTTCTCTGTTTCTTTCTCAAAAGAAGGAAGGTTCCCTCGCCCACAAGGTTTACCGGGGGGGGGGGGGAAGGAGAAGATAATGGTGTGGACCAGGCCGTTCAAGAAAGTTTCTCCTTGCCGGGAAGCAGACGACAGAAAAGCTAAGTTGCTAAAGTTTGAGCAATCAGTTTTTTAAGTTTTTGAGTTATTTTCCTTGAACGACCGTGCTTTGTATGGAAAACCTGTGCGCGGAGGAACCAACTCGTAGCTAGCTGCGCCCTTACTTTGTTTCGAGTCCGCTCAACAACTTAAGTGAGCTGCAACTAGTTGCGACAAGGTTGCTTGTCGGTAGCGACCCCGCCAGCAGGCTGCTGAAGTTCCGCACTCGGCGCTCGCGGCAAGGGTGCCTGCACCGGCAAGTTTCCCTAGAAAGCGTAGGGCAGAACCATACAAAGCCAAGAGTCGAGTAAAGGAAGTAACACAACAATTTTTTGCCTAAGATAGAGTTATATTACAAAAATAACTTGTCGCGCCTCTAATAAAGTGTTCCCATGACATGACTGGCAGCGACAAGAAAAGAAGAAAACGGACGGCCTAATCTACGCGACCGCCGTCAACCCTTTTGACCTCGTTCACCCTGTCCACAATGGGTGCGACGAGGGCCTTAAGTGCGTCAAGATCAGCGTCCGCCGGCAGCCTCTTGAGGACGTTGGTGAGGTTGAGGCCCGGATTGCGGAAGGCCACCTTCACCAGCACCTTCTCCAGAACTCCGGCACAAATCGAGCGTGACTCGTCGGCCAACTGCTTTGGGATCCGTTCCCGGAGTTGCTGGAGCGCCGCCGCCACGCCTTTGAAGAACAGAGTGAGCTTGGCGCTGGGTTGGAGGTTCTCGTCGGAGGAGTACCCGAAGCCTTCCACCCCCAATTGCACCAGCTCCTCTTTGATGACTGCAGCAATGTTCACGAGGCCCTCCGTCCAGAGCGCCACAGTATCTCTGAGAAGATTCTGGGTTTCGGCGGCCCTCGCTAGCAGCGCCTCGTTGGCCTTGATGTCCTTCTTCAAGTCCGCCTCCCGTTTCTTGGCGCCGTCCAACGTCTCCGTCAGGGTGGCCAGCTTCAGCTCCAGATCAGCATTGGAATTCTTGGCGGCGCGCAGCTCTTTGCCCTTCTCGGAGAGTTGGCCCTGCAGCTCACCGTGGGCAAGGGCGTCCTTCTCGCGCTCCAGCTTGAGCGCGGCAAGCTCTTCGCCACCCACCTTCAGATCAGCCTCCAGCTGCGCCACCTTTACTTCCAATTCCTTCTTGGCGGTCTCGGCAGCCGCAGCCGCATCCTTTGCCTCTTGGAGCGACCCGCCAAGTGCCCGTTCGCGCGCGGCAAGCTCCTCCTCGTGGCTGTCGAGGTTCACTTTCCGCTGAGCCAGCTCGCCTTCTCGCGCGTACAGCTTCTCGCCGGTGAGCCGCTGCTGCTCTTCAGCTTCGGCCTTCTCGAGGAGGAAGGCCTTCCGCTCTTCAGCAAGCTGCTCCCGCTCCTCCGCCAAGGCCCGGAGAGCTTCCTGGCGAAAACCCCGGAGCTCCTCCGCGCGCTTCTCTATATCCACGCTCGCTTTCGCGACGAGCGCTTCCCGGGACTCCAACTTGACTTGACGGGCGCAATAGAGCGCCAGCAGCCTCCGCAGCAGCCGCTCCTCCTCGGGCTCGTCACTGCTGCTTCCCGGCGCGTCAACGATCGACAACCCGGCGGAGGCGAGCACCTCCCCATCCAAAACTTCTCCTTCCACCGGCGCCCTGGAGCTTGACGCCCAGGGGAGCTTGATGAAGATGCCCTCGCCAGCCTTCAGATAGGCGCCGGGCTGGGGCTCCTCGGAGCCTGACGCTGCGGCAGCGGCGGAGGGATCGGCGGTCGGTGCAGCGCCTGACGCTCCTGCGGCCTCAGGGCCGTCAGTGCGATCGCCAGATCCCCCGCCAGCTTCCTCGGCGGCAGCCTTGGCTGCCTCTTCACCGGCAGGCACATCGGCACCAGCTCCGTCTTCGGCGACCGCGGCATCATCAGTGTTGCCGCGCGCGTCCTCTCCGCCGCCCGCCTCGGTCTCCATCGGATCCGCGGAGGGTGGACCTGACGACCGGAGAAGAATGAGAAGTCAAACAAGCACTCAAGAAGAAAAATCAGCAGAAGAATACAAAGAAAGTTTCGGGCAGGAAGGATTACCTGTGCTGGGATCCGCTGTCATAAGCTCCACCACCGGCGGATCGTTAGCGCTATCCCTTGCCGGAGACTCCTCCCTTGCCGGAGGCTCCTCCCTTACCAGAGAACGCTCCCTTGCCGGGGAGTCCGCCCTTGGCGGCGTAGTCGAAGCAGACGACGAGTCGGAGGTGATCACCACGCCCTCCTGATGAAGTTGTTCTGCTCCTGCACAAACAAACCTGTGATCAGATGTCAACAAAGGAAAAGAGCAACCACGCGCACCCAGAAGCAGAAAGTAAACCATATGCTTACGCTGGGGGCTGCGCTGGGGGCTGCTCTGCGAAGTGATGGCCAGATCCGGCAAGGTGGTCTCGGGCGCGCCTCCTGTTGTCGCAGTGGGCTCGTCCTCGATGACCACCACCTGAGCCTTGGCCCTCTTCGCCGCCCTCTGGGCTAGAGTCCTGAAAAGGGAGAGTCCAGGGTGGGTCAGATTAGATGCAAGACAGGAATGGCAAGTTGAAGAACTACAAGAACAACAAGGGAATCTTACTCTTCTTCCTCTTCCTCGTCGGAGCTGAGCGCGGAGAGGTCGAAGTTCGGCCCACCTCCGGCGCGACGAGGTGGAGGGGTGGGATCCCTTGGCCGCTTGGCGGGGACTGCGGCGCCAGCCCGAGATGACCCCGCCCCAGTTGCCACTGCGGCGGGAGGCGCACCCGCGGCAACCGTACTTGCCGCGGCAGAGCGCGTCGCGCGGCGCTGCGGCTGTTGACCAGCTTGCCGCCCTGCTGCGTCCCCGATCCTGCGGAGGCGCCTTCTTGGCTGCACTGGGGGCTGCGTTCCGGGCCCTGTTCCCGGCAAGCTCCCCGGAGATGGCGGGCCGCTCGCACCCTCGGCGGGCTCACTCAACTCGGCGTCGGGCGCGGCAAGCTCTTCTTCGTCTTCGGGCCACTCCCGCTCAGCAAGACTCATCGCCGATGCCGCGTCCGCTTCCTCCACCGTGAACCCAAATTCACCCGCGGCTGCGGCTGCCGCCGCCTCTTCCGCCCTGGTGGCGATGCGTTCCATCTCTTGATCGGTGGTGTCGCGGGTGAGGAGCTTCTTGTCGTCAGCATTGACCGCTACTTCCACTAGGCTGTCGAAGAACTGCTGCACAACGTCTCCGGCAGGCTCTTGCCAAGTTGGAGCGATCCCGTGCGAATCACACAACGGCATCATGGCGCAGATGCGGTCGCGCGAGGAGTTGTTGCACAGAGGAACGACGCCTGCCGGCAACCTGAACCACTCGGGATGCTGTGGGTCGTGCTTGAATATCTCCTTGAGTATCCCGTCCAACTCTATGACGGTGAAATTGAAGTTGAGGCCTGGGCGCAACCTCATGATATCTGCCGGGCCTCCAAATTCCCAGGCGGGTCTCCCCCTCGCCTGCAGAGGGGCGATGCGCCGGCGAAGGAAATCTGCGCCGACAGCTCCTACAGTCAGCCCGGCAAGCCTGAGACGCAAGATCCGAGTGGTGGCGATCTTCAGCTTGTCGTCGTCCACGGACAGAGCGCTCCAGTCATTGCCACGCACTGCTGGGGTTTGGCGCAGGGCGGTGAACGGCTGCGGGCTCTCTTCTACAACCCAGCACCAATCTGCTCTCCACTCATCCCACTTGCTGCGGAGCTCCCCCTCCAGATAGGTCTCCTTCTTGCCGCCCCGCGAGATCCAGGCGATCCTGCCGGCAAGAGGTTCCCCTCTCTCGACACGAGGCATAAAGAAATGGCGGAAGAGAGCTACGTTGGGGTGGACTCCAACAAAGTTTTCGCATACATGGGTGAAAACTGCCATGGTCAGAACGGCGTTGGGGGTGAAGTCAAGGAGGTGGAGTCCATAGGTGTTCATGACGTCGCAAAAGAAATCAGAGAATGGCGGGCAGAGCCCGCAGTAGAAGAACACGGCAAAGAAAGGATATCCGCCAACTGGAGCTGCTTGCGAGGCGACGGCGGAGAGTACCTTCATGCGCGGATGCGCCCGCGTCTCCGTCGACCAGAAGAGATAGTACCACTCCCTCAGCTCCTTCGCGGAGAGCTTGGGGGGGGGGAAGTGGCCCGCTCCTTCCGCAGCGCCTCAGGCCGCTGCGCTTCGGTCGACTTCACAGCTTTCGCGGCCGCGGCCTTCGTGGCCTTCCCCTTCCCGGGCTTCGGAGGCATGGCGGAGGCGGTGGGGGAGATCGACGGCGCTGGTGGTGGCGGCAGCGACGGGGGCGGAGCGCTGCCCTCTTTCAACTCTGCAAGCGGAGGAGGGCGGCGGAGATTTCTGAGATTGCAGCAACGAAGGGCGAAGGTGGGGGAAATGCCCCTGTTTCCCCTGCTTATAAAGAGGGACGGGGCGGACATTTCGGCCTTCCAAATAAACAACCACCCACGATCTCTCCCACGACTCCGCGATTGACGCGTGCCGTTACGGGGGGCGCGGTGGATACGGAGTTAGATTCGGCATAACCCAGGCTCCACGCGTGCCCGTGCCCTGTTTTGGGCCTGGCCCAACAGCGCTCGGCACCGTGTGTGGCCCAGGCCCGGGGGCTCCTGTCGGTGTACTAGAGTAGGGGTACCCTAGTATCCCGAACTTGTGCACGGGCAGTTGCAGCGCCGCGCGGCAAGGCTTGCCGGACGACCGCCAGAGTCCTCCGTGGGTTCCTTTGGAGCCATTCAAGAACAAAGCATTCAAGATGAAGAGACAAGGCCCCGGCAAGAGGATCTTGCCGGGAAGAGACAAGGCCCCGGCAAGAGGAGCTTGCCGGGAAGGCCAACCACGGCACTTCAAGAAACTTGCCGCGATGCACCGCACGTCCCGGCAAGGTCCGGTGAGCGACAAGCTTCTGGACTCGACAAGACGACGACCCCGACAAGGTACTTGCCGGGGGCCCGCTGCCACTCTGTACCCACGCTCCAGCGCACCCACCCGTGTGTCGCCATGAGGCTTCCTCAGGGGCGCGTGGCGGGAGCCTGTGCAGCCAGGGGTACGCGGTGGCAAGCGGATATGAAGAGAAGGCCATCGTGGCAAACGGTGGCGCTCCTAACGGTCACTTTTTGCACTGTTTAGGCAACTCAGACGGGCATTCAATGACCTTGTCCCCTGCCATCAGAGTTAGGTAGGGTGCACTGTGTCCATAGTAGCGGTAGCTGCACCTACCGCATCCTTTTCCTTTTTTACCCTTCTAGTCTATGTTGCCACATGTCGGTGACCCCTTGAAAGTATAAAAGGAGGCCCAAGCGCAACGTAGAGGGGGTTCGGCTCATTCGAAACATCAGGAACACTCTCATGCTCGGTCTGGCAGCGTCCATCGCTCCTGAGCAAGAATTCAATACACACAAACAAGCAGCGGTAGGGTTTTACGCATCCGTGCGGCCTGAAGTTGGGTAAAACTGCTCGCGTGTACTGCCTCGATCCGCTCTTTGCGCGGCCTCCGCCCCCCCTCCAAACCGAAAGGGGCCCGGTCCCCATAGGTGTTGGTGGATCAGTTTCCCCGACACTGGGTGATTATAAAGGTGCTCTACAGGTGTCTCCGATGGTACTTGTTGAGTTGGCATAGATCGAGATTAGGATTTGTCACTCCGATTGTCGGAGAGGTATCTCTGGGCCCTCTCGGTAATGCACATCACTATAAGCCTTGCAAGCAATGCAACTAATGAGTTAGTTGCGGGATGATGTATTACGGAACGAGTAAAGAGACTTGCCGGTAACGAGATTGAACTAGGTATTGAGATACCGACGATCGAATCTCGAGCAAGTAACATACAGGTGACAAAGGGAACAACGTATGTTGTTATGCGGTTTGACCGATAAAGATCTTCGTAGAATATGTAGGAGCCAATATGAACATCCAGGTTCTGCTATTGGTTATTGACCGGAGACGTGTCTCGTTCATGTCTACATAGTTCTCGAACCCGTAGGGTCCGCACGCTTAACGTTCGGTGACGATTGGTATTATGAGTTTATGTGATTTGATGTACTGAAGGTAGTTCGGAGTCCCAGATGAAATCGGGGACATGACAAGGAGTCTCGAAATGGGAGATGTAAATATCGATATATTGGACGACTATATTCAGACATCGGAAAGGTTCCGAGTGATTCGAGTATTTTTCAGAGTACCGGGGAGTTACGGGAATACGGGGAAGAAGTATTGAGCCTCATGGGCCAAGTGGTGGAAGAGAGGAGGCAGAGCGCGCGGCCTCCCTAGCCCAAATCGAATTGGACTAGGGGGCGGTGCCCCTTTCCTCCTTTCCCCCTCTCCTTCCTTCTCCCTTTCCCCCTTCCTTTCCTCCTCCTAGTAGGAGTAGGAAAGGGGAGTCCTACTCCTACTAGGAGGAGGACTCCTCCTCCTGGCGCGCCTAGGAGGGCCAGGCGGCCTCCCCCTTGCTCCTTTATATACGGGGCAGGGGGCACCCTAGAACACATAAGTTGATCATTGATCCCTTAGCCGTGTGCGGTGCCCCCTCCACCATAATCCACCTCGATCATATTGTAGCGGTGCTTAAGCGAAGCCCTGCGTCGGTAGCAACATCATCACCATCATCATGCCGTCGTGCTGACAGAACTCTCTCGTAAAGCTCTGCTGGATCGGAGTTCGTGGGACATCATCGAGCTGAACGTGTGCTGAACTCGGAGGTGCCATGCGTTCGATACTTGGATCGGTCGGATCGTGAATACGTACGACTACATCAACCGCGTTCTCATAACGCTTCCTCTTATGGTCTACGAGGGTACGTGGACGATACTCTTCCCTCTCGTTGCTATGCATCACCATGATCTTGCGTGTGCGTAGGAAAATTTTGAAATTACTACGTTCCCCAACACTCAAGAGCTTCACATTTATCTAACTTTTGTGGGCACTTTGCTTTCGTCTCTATCACAGAGCTCACTAAGGTAGATGAAGCATTTCTGGAGCCTGAGTGGATTCAGGCTATGCAAGAAGAATTACATCAATTCGAGCTCAACAACGTCTGGGAACTGGTCAAACGTCCAGATCCTCGCAAGCACAATATCATCGGCGCAAAGTGGATCTACCACAACAAGAAAGATGAAAATGGCCTTGTGGTGAGGAATAAAGCACGGCTTGTAGCTCAAGGCTACACATAGGTTGAAGGAATTGATTTCAATGAAACTTTTGCACATGTTGCTAGACTTGAAGCTATTCGCATATTACTTGCTTATTCTAACAATCATGATATCATCTTATATCAAATGGATGTGAAAAGTGCATTCCTCAATGGTAAGCTTGAGGAAGAAGTATATGTTGCTCAGTCCCCAGGTTTTGAAGATCCAAAGCATCCTGACAAAGTTTTCAGACTCAATAAGGCCCTCTATGGCCTCAAGCAGGCCCCACGGTACTCATGGTTTGTGTGCCAAATCTTATGATGGTGAATTGTTTGTGTGCCAAATTTATGATGGTGAATTGAACCCGGTATGATACTTTGAAAGAATTCCTCATGAAGAAAGGCTTCAAACCCGGTTCACTTGACCCAACTCTTTTCACTAAATCTTATGATGGTGAATTGTTTGTGTGCCAAATTTATGTTGATGATATCATTTTTGGCTGTACTGACCAACGTTACAGTGATGAATTTGCCTATATGACGAGTGAAGGATATCAAATGTCTATGATGGGAGAATTGAAATTCTTTTTAGGTCTTCAGATTCGTCAACAACGCAATGGCATATTCATATCTCAGGAGAAATACCTCAAGGATGTACTGAGGAAATTTGGCATGCAAGATTGCAAAGGAGTCAAAATCCCAATGCCCACAAATGGCCATCTATGCACTGATGAAAATGGTATTGACTTCGATCAAAAGGTGTACCGCTCCATGATTGGTTCTTTATTGTACCTATGTGCATCTAGGCTAGATATTATGCTTAGTGTTTTCATGTGTGCCCGATTTCAAGCTACACTGAAGGAATCACACCATAAGGCTGTGAAGCATATTCTTCGATATCTAGCTCACACACCAACACTTGGATTATGATACCCCAAGGGCTCGGTTTTTGATCTCATTGGATATTCAGACTCTGACTATGCCGGTGATCGTGTGGACCGCAAGTCAACATTTGGCACATGCCATTTCCTCGAACGATCCTTGGTCTGTTGGTCTTCGAAGAAACAGAACTGCGTATCATTGTATACTGCTGAAGCTAAGTACATTGCTGCTGGTTCTAACTATGCTCAAATGCTATGTTTGAAGCAAAATCTCAAGGACTATGGCGTTAACATGAAGAATGTGCCACTCTACTGTGACAATGAGAGTCCCATCAAGATTTCTCATAACCCAGTTCAGCACTCGAAGACAAAGCACATTTAGATTCGTCATCATTTTCTTCGTGATCATGTGTTGAAGGGCGACATCTCTATTGAGCATGTGAAGACTGAAGAACAGCTAGCCGATATCTTCACTAAGCCCTTGGATGAGAAGAGATTTAGCAAGTTGCGGTGTGAGCTAAATATTCTAAAATCTTCGAATGTTCTTTGAAAAGGACACTCATCCTAACACTTATGCAAAATTGATGACTTAGATGTGCAACACATGAAGAAACGTTTTTCTTCAATCAATGAAGAATAACACTCTAAGTGTGAAGAAATTAATGAAGAATTTGATTCTCAGAACCCTACGACAATTGTACGCGGTGTCTGAAATCATCATTCTTATACGGTGGGTCACGCCACCACCAAAAGTTTTTCCTCAGCTTTGAAATTCCTCAGTTCTTTTTCAACTTGCATTGTCTTCACTCTTTCCGTCGTTTTTCTTCATTGTCTATATATATATATATGAGTTTATGTCCTCTACAACATTCACTTATTGCTATTTCTTCAAGTTGCTTGTTCTGCTAAGTGAATGTGATCGGACCCTTCCCCCTCTATGCTAAACTCAACCCAGTCTATTCACAAATTCTTCATGTGCGTTCTATTTGAAACTCGTTCAAAATCTTCATTGTGTCCTTGTTAGCTGAAGAAATTGCGAACGGAACTTTAAACTTATCTTATCCAAATTTTCGGTCTTTGCCACTCAAACTGTTACACCTTCCACGATAATACTTATCCTTTTTCACCCACGATAGCACGTGATCGTCACCTCTTAGTACGTGGGTGACACATGTCACATGAATAAGAAGGGTCAGGGGCACGTTCGTCCTATTTCCTCGGGCGAGCAATTTTTTCACTTCGGCTATAAATACCCCTCTCCCTTCCTCACTTCATTTTTACTCTCCTCGACCTCACTCCCTTGCTCGAGCTCTCAAACCCTAGTGCCGCCGCTACTTCCATCGTCGCCGGTGAGGAAGAGCTTCACTGCCTCGACCTCATCGCCTCCGTACTCACGCCGGACGTGGATTTCTTCACTCCGCCGCCATCGTAGCTGTCTTCCACAGCCAAGTTAGGGCGTGGAAGATTTGAACCGACGAGCTTCAAATGTACACTTCCCAGTTCGTCGTGTTCTTCGCCCAGGGTAATTAAAAGTTACTTTTACTACCCTTATTGATTCGGATGTTTTCTTCAAATCCTCAAAAGGTGTTTATTCTTCAAATCCTCACACACTGGACACCTCACATATCATCTATTCTTGATCTATTTCTCTAAGCAACATTTTTCTTCAATATTCCTCAATTGTGTGGACTTTCTAATCTATACAACTCTGGAACCTAAGTCAAAGAACGCTTAGTGAAATTCCTCAAGATTCATCCGATCAAATTCCTCAAACTTGTTCTTATTGCAAAAACTTCTGAGAACGCATATGACCTCTCCAAATTCCTCGCAACTATACTCTATTCACATGTACACATGTCTGCTGCTGAATCACTAGGTTCTCATCAACTTAACTCATTTGCAGCGTTCCTCGAAGAAAAGTTGCATACCTCTTCAGAGAACTCAATCGTTCAAAACCCTCAGCTGAAGAAAATGGCAGATGGCAAGAAACCTCAGAAGGGAGGAAATAAGCTGGAAGTCAACACAGTTTTTGAGATACCTTATGACATTTACAAGGATTATTGCACTCCTGATGAGGCCACCCAGGGAAAGGAAACTAAGAATGAGCGCAAAGTGCGCATCCAAAGGATAGAGAGGGGATGGGCACGGGAATGGAGGGAATACAGATATGTTACTCCCAAGTATATGAAGAAATTCACTCTCAATCCTCCATGCCCAAGACCTCCATTGGCACCTGGCCAAGAAGCTGATCCCACCAGCCTCAAGCGTGGTGAGGACTATCCTGATGAATGGGCCAAGCATCAGGCCACGCTAGCCAAAGTAGCTAAGGAAGCAGTGATGAAATTCAATGAAGACTCTGGTGCTGCAGCTGCCACTGCTGAGGCCTCTGCAAGCAAGCCAAAGAAGGCCATGCCAAAGAAGTCTGCTCATAAGCCAAGTGCTTCAACCCCAATGCCCTCACGGCCAAGTTCCTCAGCAATGCCCTCACGGGCAGATTCTTTAAAGCCCCCACGGCCAATTCCTCAAGCCGCACCAGCTCCTCCAAAGTCCTCAGCTCCTTCATCAAAATCCTCAGCACCTGTGCATCTCGCCACGTGCCAAAGGACAATAGGCATCTCTATTGCCTCAGGAGCTTCTGCTAGTTCTTCAGCTGCACCAAATTCATCAACTGGCCCCTCTCTGCTGAAGACTGATGACCCACAAGTATAGGGGATCTATCATAGTCCTTTCGATAAGTAAGAGTGTCGAACCCAATGAGGAGTGATAACCCACAAGTATAGGGGATCGCAACAATTTTCGAGGGTAGAGTATTCAACCCAAATTTATTGATTCGACACAAGGGGAGCCAAAGAATATTCTCAAGTATTAGCAGTTGAGTTGTCAATTCAATCACACCTGGAAACTTAATATCTGCAGCAAAGTATTTAGTAGCAAAGTAATATGATAGTAGTGGTAACGGTAGTAAAAGGTAACGGTAGCAAAAGTAATATTTTTGGTATTTTGTAGTGATGATAGTAATAGCAACGGAAAAGTAAATAAGCAAAGAACAATATACGGAAAGCTCGTAGGCAATGGATCGGTGATGGAGAATTATGCCGGATGCGGTTCATCATGTAACAGTCATAACCTAGGGTGACATAGAACTAGCTCCAATTCATCAATGTAATGTAGGCATGTATTCCGAATATAGTCATACGTGCTTATGGAAAAGAGCTTGCATGACATCTTTTGTCCTACCCTCACGTGGCAGCAAGGTCCTAATGGAAACTAAGGGATATTAAGGCCTCATTTTAATAGAGTACCGGAACAAAGCATTAGCACATAGTGAATACATGAACTCCTCAAACTATGGTCATCACCGGTAAGTATCCCGATTATTGTCACTTCGGGGTTAACGGATCATAACACATAATAGATGACTACAGACTTGCAAGATAGGATCAAGAACTCTCATATATTGATGAAAACATAATAGGTTCAGATCTGAAATCATGGCACTCGGGCCCTAGTGACAAGCATTAAGCATAGCAAAGTCATAGCAACATCAATCTCAGAACATAGTGGATACTAGGGATCAAACCCTAACAAAACTAACTCGATTACATGATAGATCTCATCCAACCCATCACTGTCCAGCAAGCCTACGATGGAATTACTCACGCACGGCGGTGAGCATCATGAAATTGGTGATGGAGGATGGTTGATGATGACGATGGCGACGGATTCCCCTCTCCGGAGCCCCGAACGGACTCCAGATCAGCCCTCCCGAGAGGTTTTAGGGCTTGGCGGCGGCTCCATATCATAAAACGCGATGAATTCTTCTCTCTATTTTTTTCTCTCCCCGAAAGCAAATATATAGAGTTGGAGTTGAGGTCGGAGGAGCTCCAGGGGGCCCACGAGGTAGGGGGCGCGCCCCCACCCTCGTGGACAGGTGGTGGGCCCCCTGGTCTTCATCTTTTGCAAGGATTTTTTATTATTTTCGAATAGATGCTCCGTGAAGTTTCAGGTCATTCCGAGAACTTTGGTTTCTGCACATAAATAACACCATAGCAATTCTGCTGAAAACGGTGTCAGTCCGGGTTAGTTCCATTCAAATCATGCAAGTTAGAGTCCAAAACAAGGGCAAAAGTGTTTGGGAAAGTAGATATGATGGAGACATATCAACTCCCCCAAGCTTAAACCTTTGCTTGTCCTCAAGCAATTCAGTTGACAAACTGAAAGTGATAAAGAAAAACTTTTACAAACTCTGTTTGCTCTTGTTGTTGTAAATATGTAAATCCAACATTCATGTTTTCAGCAAAGATGATGAACTAACCACATTCACAATAACGCATAGGTGTCATGTTTACTCATATCAATGGCATAATCAACTAGCAAGCAATAATAATAAATCTCGGATGACAACACTTCCTCAAAACAATCATAATATGATATAACAAGATGGTATCTCGCTAGCCCTTTCTGAGACCGCAAAACATAAATGCAGAGCACCTTTAAAGATCCAGGACTGACTAGACATTGTAATTCATGGTAAAAGAGATCCAATCAAGTAATACTCAATGTAAACTAACAGTAACGAATGCAAATGATAGCGGTGCTATCCAACTGGTGCTTTTTAATAAGAAGATGATGACTCAACATGAAAGTAAATAGATATGCCCTTCGCAGAGGGAAGTGGGGATTTGTAGAGGTGCCAGAGCTCGGTGTAAGAATTTTCATAAAGATCAAACAGGACAGTTGGAGAATTACGTGAAGATGAAAATTCAAACCTCCTCACAAAGGAACTAGTGAGATAGTGGTACTGACGACATTTTTCTTCCTCGAAGCTCACAAGATCAACGTTACGCAAATATGCGTTGAATTCTTCCTTAATTCCCGCTCAATCCATAAAGTTTTCCGAAGGCCCATTCACAAGGACGCACTGGAGCGTTTCTTGGTGGCTCATCATCAGCATCACGCATTGCAAGCCTGGGCTCTTGTTTCCTTGAAGAGCCCCCTTGGTACATTTTCCTAAACATATTTCTTCCTCTGAGAAATTTCTGAAATTTTTAGTAACTTCAAAATAAAAACGAACCAAACTGAATAAAATTGATAGCCACTACTCCTACAAGTGCCTAGAGCCTATATCATGCATCAAAACTACTTTTGACCATATAAATTTGACATGCAAGCTCAAGAACAGGGTCACCTAACCAGCACAAATTTGCAATGAATAAAGCACTAGAACAAAAACTAATTGGACCAATGGAGGAGTCACATACCAAGGAACAATCTCCCCAAGCAGTTTTGTGAGAGGTGCTTTGAGCAAGGAGATCGAAAATGGCAGCAAAATGAGCTTGGACTCGGGTTTGAGCTGGATATTCATGTTTGTGGAAGGAATAAGGAGTGTGTGGGTGCAGGAATAAGTGGAGGAGGGCCACCATGGGCCCAGAAGGCAGGGAGGCACACCCACGGGGTAGGGCGCGCCCCTGACCCTCGTGGCCAGGTGGCAGCTCCTCCTGATGTGTTCTTAGTGCCAAATATTCTCAAATATTTCAGAAAAATCATATTTAAATTTCAGGGCATTTGGAGAACTTTTATTTCCGGGGTATTTTCATATTGCACGGATAAATCAGATAACAGACAGAAAAATGCCATTTTTATTTTATTTAATATAAATAACAGAAAGTAAGAGGAGGGTATAGAAGGTTGTGCCTTCTAGTTTCATCCATCTCATGCTCATCAAAAGGAATCCACTAACAAGGTTGATCAAGTCTTGTTAACAAACTCATTCCGAATAACATGGAACCGGAGAAATTTCGAATAACACTATGTTACCTCAACGGGGATATGCACATCCCCAATAATAAGAATATCATATTTCTTTTTGACAGTAGGTAGAGGAAATTCAAAACCTCCAATAATAATCGATGGAATTTTTCCAATAGAGTTGATACTATGAACTTGAGGTTGTTTCCTCGGAAAGTGTGACGTATGCTCATTACCATTAACATAAAAAGTGACATTGCCTTTAGTGCAATCAATAACAGCCCCTGCAGTATTCAAAAAGGGTCTTCCAAGAATAATAGACATACTATCATCCTCGGGAATATCAAGAATAACAAAGTCCGTTAAAATAGTAACATTTGCAACTACAACATGCACATCCTCACAAATACCAACAGGTATAGCAATTGATTTATCAGCCATTTGCAAAGATATTTCAGTAGGTGTCAACTTATTAAAATCAAGTCTATGATATAAAGAGAGAGGCATAACACTAACACCGACTCCAAGATCACATAAAGCAGTTTTAACATAGTTTCTTTTAATGGAGCATGGTATAGTTGGTACATTGGGATCTCCAAGTTTCTTCGGTATTCCACCCTTAAAAGTATAATTAACAAGCATGGTGGAAATTTCAGCTTCCGGTATCTTTCTTTTATTTGTAACAATATCTTTCATATACTTAGCATAAGGATTCACTTTGAGCATATCAGTTAATCGCATACGCAAAAAGATAGGTCTAATCATTTCAGCAAAGTGCTCAAAATCCTCATCATCCTTTTTCTTGGATGGTTTGGGAGGAAAAGGCATGGGTTTCTGAACCCAAGGCTCTCTTTCCTTACCGTGTTTCCTAGCAACAAAGTCTTTCTTATCATAATGTTGATTCTTTGATTGTGGGTTATCAAGATCAATAGCAGGTTCAATTTCTATATCAATATCATTACTAGGTTGAGCATCATCATTAACATTATCACTAGATTTAGGTTCATTACCAGATTGTGTTTCAGCATTAGAGATAGAAATATCATTTGGATTCTCAGGTGTTTCAATAATAGGTTCACTAGAAGCATGCAAAGTCCTATCATTTTTCTTTTTCTTCCTATGAGAAGGACTAGGTGCATCCACATTATTTCTCTGAGAATCTTGCTCAATTCTCTTAGGGTGGCCTTTAGGATACAAAGGTTCTTGAGTCATTCTACCACCTCTAGTCATAACTCTAACAGCGTTATCATTATTCTTACTATTCAATTCATTGAGCAAATCATTTTGAGCTTTAAGTACTTGTTCTACTTGAGTGGTAACCATAGAAGGATGTTTACTAATAAGTTTAAGTTCACCTTTGACATTAGCCATATAATTACCCCAAGTGTTCAAGCATATCTGAATTCTATTTCAATTGTCTACCAAAATAAGCATGGAAGTCTTCTTGCTTAACCATAAATTTATCAAACTCATCTAAGCATGGGCTAGCAAACTTAGTAAATGGGATTTCATCTTTATCATATCTATAGAGAGAATTTACCTTTACTACCGGTGTCGGGTTATCAAGACCATGTACTTCTTCAATAGGTAATGGATTAAGATCATATGTTTCTTCAACAGGCGGTAAATTAAGACCGTGTATTTCTTCAATAGGAGGTAAATTCTTAACATCTTCAGCTTTAATACCTTTTTCTTTCATAGATTTCTTTGCCTCTTGCATATCTTCAGGACTGAGAAATAGAATACCCCTCTTCTTCGGAGTTGGTTTAGGAATAGGCTCAGGAGCTGGCTCAGGAAGTGTCCAATTATTTTCATTTGTCAACATATTATTCAATAGAATTTCAGCTTCATCCAACGTTCTTTCCCTAAAAACAGAACCAGCACAACTATCCAGGTAATCTTTGGAGGCATCGGTTAGTCCATTATAAAAGATATCAAGTATTTCATTTGTCTTAAGAGGATTATCAGGCAAAGCATTAAGTAATTGGAGAAGCCTCCCCCAAGCTTGTGGGAGACTCTCTTCTTCAATTTACACAAAATTATATATATATCCCTTAAAGCAGCTTGTTTCTTATGAGTAGGGAAATATTTAGCAGAGAAGTAATAAATCATATCCTGGGGACTACACACACAACCAGGATCAAGAGAATTAAACCATATCTTAGCATCACCCTTTAATGAGAACGGAAATACTTTAAGGATATAAAAGTAACAAGTTCTCTCATCATTAGTGAACAGGGTGACTATATCATTTAATTTAGTAAGATGTGCCACAACAGTTTCAGATTCATAGCCATGAAAAGGATCAGATTCAACCAAAGTAATTATATCAGGGTCAACAGAGAATTCATAATCCTTATTAGTAACAAAGATAGGTGAAGTAGCAAAAGCAGGGTCAGGTTCATCCTAGCATTTAGAGATTGCTTATTCCATTTAGCTAATAACCTCTTAAGTTCATAACTATCTTTGCAAGCTAAAATAGCTAAAGAAGCTTCTTTATCAAAAACATTCATCAATATTATCAGATTCAATATTTTCATTCTCTCTAACCCTAGCAAGTTGTTCATCAAGAAATTCACCAAGTGGCACATTAGTATCAAGCATAGAAGTAGTTTCATCATAAGTATCATGCATAGCAGAAGTGGCATCATCAATAACATGTGACATATTAGAACGAATAGCAGAAGCAGGTTTAGGTGTCGCAAGCTTACTCAAAACAGAAGGTGAATCAAGTGCGGAGCTAGATGGCAGTTCCTTACCTCCCCTCGTAGTTGAGGGATAAATCTTGGTTTTTGGATCTCTCAAGTTCTTCATAATGATAAGCAGATATAAATCCCAAGTGACTCAAAGGATAGAGCTATGCTCCCCGGCAACAGCGCCAGAAAATAGTCTTGATAACCCACAAGTATAGGGGAACGCAACAGTTTTCAAGGGTAGAGTATTCGACCCAAATTTATTGATTCGACACAAGGGGAGCCAAAGAATATTCTCAAGTATTAGCAGCTGAGTTGTCAATTCAACCACACCTGGAAACTTAATATCTCCAGCAAAGTATTTAGTAGCAAAGTAATATGATAGTAGTGGTAACGGTAGTAAAAGGTAACGGTAGCAAAATTAATATTTTTGGTATTTTGTAGTGATGATAGTAATAGCAACGGAAAACTAAATAAGCAAAGAACAATATATGGAAAGCTCGTAGGCAATGGATCGGTGATGGAGAATTATGCCGGATGCGGTTCATCATGTAACAGTCATAACCTAGGGTGACACAGAACCAGCTCCAATTCATCAATGTAATGTAGGCATGTGTTCCAAATATAGTCATACGTGCTTATGGAAAAGAACTTGCATGACATCTTTTGTCCTACCCTCCCATGGCAGCGGGGTCCTAATGGAAACTATGGGATATTAAGGCCTCCTTTTAATAGAGTACCAGAACAAAGCATTAGCACATAGTGAATACATGAACTCCTCAAACTATGGTCATCACCAGTAAGTATCCCAATTATTGTCACTTCGGGGTTAACGGATCATAACACATACTAGGTGACTATAGACTTGCAAGATAGGATCAAGAACTCTCATATATTGACGAAAACATAATAGGTTCAGATCTGAAATCATGGCACTCGGGCCCTAGTGACAAGCATTAAGCATAGCAAAGTCATAGCAACATCAATCTCACAACATAGTGGATACCAGGGATCAAACCCTAACAAAACTAACTCGATTACATGATAGATCTCATCCAACCCATCACCGTCCAGCAAGCCTACGATGGAATTACACACGCACGGCAGTGAGAATTACGAGATTGGTGATGGAGGATGGTTGATGATGACGATGGCGACGGATTCCCCTCTCCGGAGCCCTGAACGGACTCCAAATCAGCCCTCCCGAGAGGTTTTAGGGCTTGGCGGCGGCTCCGTATCGTAAAACGCGATGAATTCTTCTCTCTGCTTTTTTTTCTACCTGGAAGCAAATATATAGAGTTGGAGTTGAGTGTTGGAAATATGCCCTAGAGGCAATAATAAATTAGTTATTATTATTATATTTCATTGTTCATGATAATCGTTTATTATCCATGCTAGAATTGTATTGATAGGAAACTCAGATACATGTGTGGATACATAGACAACACCATGTCCCTAGTAAGCCTCTAGTTGACTAGCTCGTTGATCGATAGATGGTTACGGTTTCCTGACCATGGACATTGGATGTCGTTGATAACGGGATCACATCATTAGTAGAATGATGTGATGGACAAGACCCAATCCTAAGCCTAGCACAAGATCGTGTAGTTCGTTTGCTAAAGCTTTTCTAATGTCAAGTATCATTTACTTAGACCATGAGATTGTGCAACTCCCGGGCACCGTAGGAGTGCTTTGGGTATGCCAAACGTCACAACGTAACTGGGTGGCTATAAAGGTACACTACAGGTATCTCCGAAAGTGTCTGTTGGGTTGGCACGAATCGAGACTGGGATTTGTCACTCCGTGTAACGGAGAGGTATCTCTGGGCCCACTCGGTAGGACATCATCATAATGTGCACAATGTGATCAAGGAGTTGATCACGGGATGATGTGTTACGGAACGAGTAAAGAGACTTGCCGGTAACGAGATTGAACAAGGTATCGGGATACCAACGATCGAATCTCGGGCAAGTATCGTACCGCTAGACAAAGGGAATTGAATACGGGATTGATTGAATCCTCGACATCGTGGTTCATCCGATGAGATCATTGTGGAACATGTGGGAGCCAACATGGGTATCCAGATCCCGCTGTTGGTTATTAACCGGAGAGTGGTCTCGGTCATGTCTGCATGTCTCCCGAACCCGTAGGGTCTACACACTTAAGGTTCGATGACGCTAGGGTTATAGGGAAAGTATGTACGCGGTTACTGAATGTTGTTCGGAGTCCTGGATGAGATCCCGGACGTCACGAGGAGTTCCGGAATGGTCCGGAGGTAAAGATTGATATATAGGAAGTATGGTTTTGGCCACCGGAAGTGTTCCAGGCATCACCGGTAGTGTATCGGGACCACCGGAGGGGTCCGGGGGTCCACCAGGTGGGGCCACCAGCCCCGGAGGCATACATGGGCCAATAGTGGGAAGGGACCAGCCCCTAGGTTGTTGGGGAACGTAGTAATTTCAAAAAAATTCCTACGCACACGCAAGATCATGGTGATGCATAGCAACAAGAGGGGAGAGTGTGATCTACGTACCCTTGTAGATCGACAACGGAAGCGTTTGGTTGATGTAGTCATACGTCTCCACGGCCCGACCGATCAAGCACCGAAACTACGACACCTCCGAGTTCTAGCACACGTTCAGCTCGATGACGATCCCCGGACTCCGATCCAGCAAAGTGTCGGGGAAGAGTTCCGTCAGCACGACGGCGTGGTGACGATCTTGATGCACTACCGTCGCAGGGCTTCACCTAAGCACCGCTACAATATTATCGAGGACTATGGTGGAAGGGGGCACCGCACACGGCTAAGAATATGATCACGTGGATCAACTTGTGTGTCAAGGGGTGCCCCCTGCCCCCGTATATAAAGGATCAAGGGGAGGAGGCCGGCCGGCCCCTATAGGCGCGCCAAGGAGGAGTTCCTCCTCCTAGTAGGAGTAGGACTCCTACTAGGAGGGGGAAAGAAGTGGGGAGGGAGAGGGAAAGGGGGGCGCCGCCCCCCTCTCCTAGTCCAATTCGGACCAGGGGGAGGAGGCGCGCGGCCCACCTTTGGCTGCTCCTCTCTCTCTCCACTAAGGCCCATATGGCCCATTACTTCTCCCGGGGGGGGGGGTTCCGGTAACCCTTCGGCTCTTCGGTTTTCTCCGAAATCACCCGGAACACTTCTGGTGTCCGAATATAGCCGTCCAATATATCAATCTTTATGTCTCGACCATTTCGAGACTCCTCGTTATGTCCGTGATCACATCCGGGACTCCGAACTAACTTCGGTACATCAAAACTCATAAACTCATAATATAACTGTCATCGAAACCTTAAGCGTGCGGACCCTATGGGTTCGAGAACAATATAGACATGACCGAGACACGTCTCCGGTCAATAACCAATAGCGGAACCTGGATGCTCATATTGGCTCCTACATATTCTACGAAGATCTTTATCGGTCAGACCGCATAACAACATACGTTGTTCCCTTTGTCATCGGTATGTTACTTGCCCGAGATTCGATCGTCGGTATCTCAATACCTAGTTCAATCTCGTTACCGGCAAGTCTCTTTACTCGTTCCGTAATACATCATCTCGCAACTAACTCATTAGTTGCAATGCTTGCAAGGCTTATGTGATGCGCATTACCGAGAGGGCCCAGAGATACCTCTCCGACAATCGGAGTGACAAATCCTAATCTCGAAATACGCCAACCCAACATGTACCTTTGGAGACACCTGTAGAGCACCTTTATAATCACCCATTTACGTTGTGACGTTTGGTAGCACACAAAGTGTTCCTCCGGCAAACGGGAGTTGCATAATCTCATAGTCATAGGAACATGTATAAGTCATGAAGAAAGCAATAGCAACATACTAAACGATCGGGTGCTAAGCTAATGGAATGGGTCATGTCAATCAGATCATTCACCTAATGATGTGATCCCGTTAATCAAATAACAACTCTTTGTTCATGGTTAGGAAACATAACCATCTTCGATTAACGAGCTAGTCAAGTAGAGGCATACTAGTGACACTCTGTTTGTCTATGTATTCAGACATGTATTATGTTTCCGGTTAATACAATTCTAGCATGAATAATAAACATTTATCATGATATAAGGAAATAAATAATAACTTTATTATTGCCTCTAGGGCATATTTCCTTCAGTCTCCCACTTGCACTAGAGTCAACAATCTAGATCACATCGCCATGTGATTTAACATCAATAGTTCACATCTTTATGTGATTGGTTCACATCTCCATGTGACTAACACCCTGAGGGTTTACTAGATTCAATAATCTAGTTCACATCGCTATGTGATTAAGACCCAAAAAGTGATCATGTTTTTCTTGTGAGAGAAGTTTAGTCAATGGGTCTGCCACATTCAGATCCGTATGTATTTTGCAAATTTCTATGTCAACAATGCTCTGCACAGAGCTCTCTAGCTAATTGCTCCCACTTTCAATATGTATCCAGATTGAGACTTAGAGTCATCTGGATTAGTGTCAAAACTTGCATCGACGTAACCCTTTACGACGAACTTTTTTTGTCACCTCCATAATCGAGAAACATATCCTTATTCCACTAAGGATAATTTTGACTGCTGTCCAGTGATCTACTCCTAGATCACTATTGTACTACCTTGCCAAAATCAGTGTAGGGTATACAATAGATCTGGTACATAGCATGACATACTTTATAGAACCTATGGCTGAGGCATAGGGAATGACTTTCATTCTCTTTCTATCTTCTGTCGTGGTCGGGTTTTGAGTCTTACTCAATTTCACACCTTGTAACACACACAAGAACTCTTCTTTGACTGTTCTATTTTGAACTACTTCAAAATCTTGTCAAGGTATGTACTCATTGAAAAAAAACTTGTCAAGCGTCTTGATCTATCTCTATAGATCTTGATGTTCAATATGTCAGCAGCTTCACCGAGGTCTTTCTTTGGAAAATTCCTTTCAAACACTCCTTTATGCATTGCAGAATAATTCTACATTATTTCCGATCAACAATATGTCATTCACATATACTTATCAGAAATGTTGTAGTGCTCCCACTCACTTTCTTGTAAATACAAGCTTCATCGCAAGTCTGTATAAAACCAAATGCTTTGATCACACTATCAAAGCGTTTATTCCAACTCCGAGAGGCTTGCACCAGTCCATAAATGGATCGCTGGAGCTTGCACACTTTGTTAGCTCCCTTTGGATCGACAAAACCTTCTGGTTGCATCATATACAACTCTTCTTCCAGAAATCCATTCAGGAATGCAGTTTTGACATCCATCTGCCAAATTTCATAATCATAAAATGCGGCAATTGCTAACATGATTCGGACAGACTTAAGCATCGCTACGGGTGAGAAGGTCTCATCGTAGTCAATTCCTTGAACTTGTCGAAAACTTTTGCGACAATTCTAGCTTTGTAGATAGTAACACTACTATCAGTGTCCGTCTTCCTCTTGAAGATCCATTTATTATCAATGGCTTGCCGATCATCGGGCAAGTCAACCAAAGTCCATACTTTGTTCTCATACATGGATCCCATCTCAGATTTCATGGCCTCAAGCCATTTTGCGGAATCTGGGCTCACCATCGCTTCTTCATAGTTCATAGGTTCGTCATGGTCAAGTAGCATGACCTCCAGAACAGGATTACCGTACCACTCTGGTGCGGATCTCACTCTGGTTTACCTACGAGATTCAGTAGTAACTTGATCTGAAGTTACATGATCATCATCATTAGCTTCCTCACTAATTGGTGTAGTAGTCACAGGAACAGATTTCTGTGATGAACTACTTTCCAATAAGGGAGAAGGTACAATTACCTTATCAAGTTCTACTTTCCTCCCACTCACTTCTTTCGAGAGAACCTCCTTCTCTAGAAATGATCCATTCTTAGCAACGAATGTCTTGCCTTTGGATCTGTGATAGAAGGTGTACCCAACAGTAACTTTTTGGGTATCCTATGAAGACACACTTTTCCGATTTGGGTTTGAGCTTATCAGGATGAAACTTTTTCACATAAGCATTGCAACCCCAAACTTTAAGAAACGACAACTTTGGTTTCTTGCCAAACCACAGTTCATACGGTGTCGTCTCAACAGATTTAGATGGTGCCCTTTTAACGTGAATGCAGCTGTCTCTAATGCATAACCCCAAAACGATAGTGGTAGATCGGTAAGAGACATCATAGATTGCACTATATCCAATAAAGTACGGTTATGACGTTCGGACACACCATTATGCTGTGGTGTTCCATGTGGCATGAGTTTGTGAAACTATTCCACATTGTTTTAATTGAAGACCAAACTCGTAACTCAAATATTTGTCTCCGCGATCAGATCGTAGAAACTTTATTTTCTTGTCACGATGTTTTTCCACTTCACTCTGAAATTCTTTGAACTTTTCAAATGTTTCAGACTTATGTTTCATCAAGTAGATATACCCATATCTGCTCAAATCATCTGTGAAGTTCAGAAAATAACGATACTTGCCGTGAGCCTTAACACTCATCGGACCGCATACATCAGTATGTATTATTTCCAATAAGTCAGTTGCTCGCTCCGGAGAACGGAGTCTTAGTCATCTTGCCCATGAGGCATGGTTCGCAAGCATCAAGTGATTCATAATCAAGTGATTCCAAAATCCCATCAGCATGGAGTTTCTTCATGCGCTTTACACCAATATGACCTAAACGGCAGTGCTACAAATAAGTTGCACTATCATTATTAACTTTGCATCTTTTGGTTTCAAATTTATGATTATGTGTATCACTACGATCGAGATCCAACGAACTATTTTCATTGGGTGTGTAACCATATAAGGTTTTATTCATGTAAACAGAACAACAATTTATTCTCTTACTTAAATGAATAACCGTATTACAATAAACATGATCAAATCATATTCATGCTCAACGCAAACACCAAATAACACTTATTCAGGTTCAACACTAATCCCGAAAGTATAGGGAGTGTGCGATGATGATCATATCAATCTTGGAACCACTTCCAACACACATCGTCACTTCACCCTTAACTAGTCTCTGTTTATTCTGCAACTCCCGTTTCGAGTTACTAATCTTAGCAACTGAACTAGTATCAAATACTGAGGGGTTGCTATAAACACTAGTAAAGTACACATCAATAACATGTATATCAAATATACTTATGTTCACTTTGCCATCCTTCTTATCCGCCAATCACTTGGGGTAGTTCCGCTTCCAGTGACCAGTCCCTTTGCAGTAGAAGCACTTAGTCTCAGGCTTAGGACCAGACTTGGGCTTCTTCACTTGAGCAGCAACTTGCTTGCTGTTCTTCTTGAAGTTCCCCTTCTTCCCTCTGCCCTTTTCTTGAAACTAGTGGTCTTGTCTACCATCAACACTTGATGTTTTTCTCGATTTCTACCTTCGTCAATTTCCGCATTACGAAGAGCTTGGGAATCGTTTCCGTTATCCCTTGCATATCATAGTTCATCACGAAGTTCTACTAACTTGGTGATGGTGACTAGAGAATTCTGTCAATCACTATCTTATCTGGAAGATTAACTCCCACTTGATTCAAGCGATTGTAGTACTCAGACAATCTGGGCACATGCTCACTAGTTGAGCGATTCTCCTCCATCTTTTAGCTATAGAACTTGTTGGAGACTTCATATCTCTCAACTCGGGTATTTGCTTGAAATATTAACTTCAACTCCTGGAACATCTCATATGCTCCATGACGTTCAAAACGTCTTTGAAGTCCCGATTCTAAGCCATTAAGCATGGTGCACTAAACTATCAAGTAGTCATCATATTGAGCTAGCCAAACGTTCATAACGTCTGCATCTGCTCCTGCAATAGGTCCGTCACCTAGCGGTGCATCAAGGACATAATTCTTCTGTGCAGCAATGAGGATAAACCTCAGATCACGGATCCAATCCGCATCATTGCTACTAACATCTTTCAACACAATTTTCTCTAGGAACATATCAAAATAAACACAGGGAAGCAACAACGCGAGCTATTGATCTACAACATAATTTGCAAAATACTACTAGGACTAAGTTCATGATAAATTTAAGTTCAATTAATCATATTACTTAAGAACTCCCACTTAGATAGACATCCCTCTAATCCTCTAAGTGATCACGTGATCCAAATCAACTAAACCATGTCCGATCATCACGTGAGATGGAGTAGTTTCAATGGTGAACATCACTATGTTGATCATATCTACTATATGATTCACGCTCGACCTTTCGGTCTCCGTGTTCCGAGGCCATATCTGTATATGCTTGGCTCGTCAAGTATAACCTGAGTATTCCGCGTGTGCAACTGTTTTGCACCCGTTGTATTTGAACGTAGAGCCTATCACACCCGATCATCACGTGGTGTCTCAGCACGAAGAACTTTCGCAACGGTGCATACTCAGGGAGAACACTTCTTGATAATTAGTGAGAGATCATCTTAAAATGCTACCGTCAATCAAAGCAAGATAAGATGCATAAAAGATAAACATCACATGCAATCAATATAAGTGATATGATATGGCCATCATCATCTTGTGCTTGTGATCTCCATCTTCGAAGCACCGTCATGATCACCATCGTCACCGGCGCGACACCTTGATCTCCATCGTAGCATCGTTGTCGTCTCGCCAATCTTATGCTTCCACGACTATCGCTACCGCTTAGTGATAAAGTAAAGCATTACAGCGCGATTGCATTGCATACAATAAAGCGACAACCATATGGCTCCTGCCAGTTGCCGATAACTCGGTTACAAAACATGATCATCTCATACAATAAAATTTAGCATCATGTCTTGACCATATCACATCACAACATGCCCTGCAAAAACAAGTTAGACGTCCTCTACTTTGTTGTTGCAAGTTTTACGTGGCTGCTACGGGCTTAAGCAAGAACCAATCTTACCTACGCATCAAAACCACAACGATAGTTTGTCAAGTTGGTGCTGTTTTAACCTTCGCAAGGACCGGGCGTAGCCACACTCGGTTCAACTAAAGTTGGAGAAACTGTCACCCGCAAGCCACCTATGTGCAAAGCACGTCGGGAGAACCGGTCTCGCGTAAGCGTACGCGTAATGTCGGTCCGGGCCGCTTCGTCCAACAATACCGCCGAACCAAAGTATGACATGCTGGTAAGCAGTATGACTTATATCGCCCACAACTCACTTGTGTTCTACTCGTGCATATAACATCAACATATAAAACCTAGGCTCGGATGCCACTGTTGGGGAACGTAGTAATTTCAAAAAAATTCCTACGCACACGCAAGATCATGGTGATGCATAGCAATGAGAGGGGAGAGTGTGATCTACGTACCCTTGTAGATCGACAATGGAAGCGGTTGGTTGATGTAGTCGTACGTCTCCACGGCCCGACCGATCAAGCACCGAAACTACGGCACCTCCGAGTTCTAGCACACGTTCAGCTCGATGACGATCCCCGGACTCCGATCCAGCAAAGTGTCGGGGAAGAGTTCCATCAGCACGACGGCGTGGTGACGATCTTGATGCACTACCGAAACAGGGCTTCGCCTAAGCACCGCTACAGTATTATCGAGGACTATGGTGGAAGGGGGCACCGCACACGGCTAAGAATATGATCACGTGGATCAACTTGTGTGTCAAGGGGTGCCCCCTGCCCCCGTATATAAAGGATCAAGGGGAGGAGGCCGGCCGGCCCTCTATGGCGCGCCAAGGAGGAGTTCTCCTCCTAGTAGGAGTAGGACTCCTACTAGGAGGGGGAAAGAAGTGGGGAGGGAGATGGAAAGGGGGGCGCCGCGCCCCCCTCTCCTAGTCCAATTCGGACCAGGGGGAGGAGGCGCGCGGCCCACCTTTGGCTGCTCCTATCTCTCTCCACTAAGGCCCATATGGCCCATTACTTCTCCCGGGGGGGTTCCGGTAACCCTCCGGCTCTCCGGGTTTCTCCGAAATCACCCGGAACACTTCCGGTGTCCGAATATAGCCGTCCAATATATCAATCTTTATGCCCGACCATTTCGAGACTCCTCGTTATGTCCGTGATCACATCCGGGACTCCGAACTAACTTCGGTACATCAAAACTCATAAACTCATAATATAACTGTCATCGAAACCTTAAGCGTGCGGACCCTACGGGTTCGAGAACAATGTAGACATGACCGAGACACGTCTCCGGTCAATAACCAATAGCGGAACCTGGATGCTCATATTGGCTCCTACATATTCTACGAAGATCTTTATCGGTCAAACCGCATAACAACATACGTTGTTCCCTTTGTCATTGGTATGTTACTTGCCCGAGATTCGATCGTCGGTATCTCAATACCTAGTTCAATCTCGTTACCGGCAAGTCTCTTTACTCGTTCCGTAATACATCATCTCGCAACTAACTCATTAGTTGCAATGCTTGCAAGGCTTATGTGATGTGCATTACCGAGAGGGCCCAGAGATACCTCTCCGACAATCGGAGTGACAAATCCTAATCTCGAAATACGCCAACCCAACATGTACCTTTGGAGACACCTGTAGAGCACCTTTATAATCACCCATTTACGTTGTGACGTTTGGTAGCACACAAAGTGTTCCTCCGGCAAACGGGAGTTGCATAATCTCATAGTCATAGGAACATTTATAAGTCATGAAGAAAGCAATAGCAACATACTAAACGATCGGGTGCTAAGCTAATGGAATGGGTCATGTCAATCACATCATTCTCCTAATGATGTGATCCCGTTAATCAAATAACAACTCTTTTGTTTATGGTTAGGAAACATAACCATCTTCGATTAACGCGCTAGTCAAGTAGAGGCATACTAGTGACACTCTGTTTGTCTATGTATTCACACATGTATTATGTTTCCGGTTAATACAATTCTAGCATGAATAATAAACATTTATCATGATATGAGGAAATAAATAATAACTTTATTATTGCCTCTAGGGCATATTTCCTTCATAGGTGGGCTGGGGCGCCTCCCCACCAAGGCCCATGCGCCTAGAGAGAAGAGGGGCAAACCCTAATGGCAGATGGGCCCTAAGGCCCATGCCTGGTGCGCCTCCCTCTCCCCCCACTTGGCCGCCACCCCAGATGGGAATTAGGGCTGTCGCCACCCCTAGGGTGGAAACCCTAGGTGGGGGCGCAGCCCTCCCTCTCCCCCTATATATAGTGGAGGCAATGGGGCATCCCAACACATGAAGTTCCTCCCCTGTTGGCGCACCCTACCCCTCTCCCTCCTCGTCTCTCGTAGTGCTTGGCGAAGCCCTGCTAGAGTCCCGCGCTCCTCCACCACCACCACGCCGTCGTGCTGCTGCTGGATGGAGTCTTCCCCAACCTCTCCTTCTCCCCTTGCTGGATCAAGGCGTAGGAGATGTCACCGGGCTGTACGTGTGTTGAACGCGGAGGTGTCGTCCGTTCGGCACTAGGATCATCGGTGATTTGGATCACGACGAGTACGACTGCATCAACCCCGTTCAGTTGAACGCTTCCGCTTAGCGATCTACAAGGGTTTGTAGATACTCTCTCCTTCCCCTCGTTGCTAGATTACTCCATAGATTGATCTTGGTGATGAGTAGAAAAAAATTTAAAATTCTGCTATGTTCCCCAACATTGAGGTGGGAGGAGCTCCGGGGGGGCCACGAGGTAGGGGGCGCGCCCCCCACCCTCGTGGACAGGTGGTGGGCCCCCTGGTCTTCATCTTTTGCAAGGATTTTTTATTATTTCCGAATAGATGTTTCGTGAAGTTTCAGGTCATTCCGAGAACTTTTGTTTCTGCACATAAATAACACCATAGCAATTCTGCTGAAAACAGCGTCAGTCCGGCTTAGTTCCATTCAAATCATGCAAGTTAGAGTCCAAAATAAGGGCAAAAGTGTTTGGAAAAGTAGATACGACGAAGACGTATCAAGGAGCAGAAGGAAATGATAAGCAGTTTTCAGCAAGGTATTCTCTCCAATTACTGAAATAATAGGTAACAGATAGTTTTGTGATAAGATAATTAGTAACGAGCAACAAGTAACAAAAGTAAATAAAGTGCAGCAAGGTGTCCCAATCCTTTTTGTAGCAAAGGACAAGCCTGGGCAAACTCTTATACGATGTAAAGCGCTCCCGCGGACACATGGGGATTATCGTCAAGCTAGTTTTCATCACGTTCATATGATTCACGTTCGGTACTTTGATAATTTGATATGTGGGTGGACCGGTGCTTGGGTACTGCCCTTACTTGGACAAGCATCCCACTTATGATTAACATCTATTTCAAGCATCCGCATCTACAACAAAAGTATTATGGTAAACCTAACCATAGCATGAAACATATGGATCCAAATCAGCCCCTTACGAAGCAACGCATAAACTAGGGTTTAAACTTCTGTCACTCTAGCAACCCATCATCTACTTATTACTTCCCAATGCCTTCCTCTAGGCCCAAATAATGGTGAAGTATCATGTAGTCGACGTTCACATAACACCACTAGAGGAGAGACAACATACATCTCATCAAAATATCGAACGAATACCAAATTCACATGACTACTAATAGCAAGACTTCTCCCATGTCCTCAGGAACAAACGTAACTACTCACAAAGCATATTCATGTTCATAATCAGAGGGGTATTAATATGCATATAGGATCTGAACATATGATCTTCCACCAAATAAACCAACTAGCATCAACTACAAGGAGTAATTAACACTACTAGCAACCCACATGTACCAATCCCAGACTTGGAGACAAGAATTAGATACAAGAGATGAACTAGGGTTTTGAGAGGAGATGGTGCTGGTGAAGATGTTGATGGAGATTGACCCCCTCCCGATGAGAGGATCGTTGGTGATGACGATGGCGATGATTTCCCCCTCCCGGAGGGAAGTTTCCATGGCAGAACAGCTCCGCCAGAGCCCTAGATTGGTTTTGCCAAGGTTCCGCCTCATGGCGGCGGAGTCTCGTCCGGAAAAATGTCTTATGATTTTTTCCTCATTGAAAGACTCCATATAGCAGAAGATGGGCATCGGAGGGCCACCAGGGGGCCCACGAGGTAGGGGGCGCGCCCAGGGGGTAGGGCGCGCCCCCACCCTCGTGGGCAGGGTGTGGCCCCCTGGTGAACTTCTTGCGCTCGGTATTTTTTATATATTCTGAAAATGACTTCCCTGAAGTTTCAGGACTTTTGGAGCTGTGAGGAATAGGTCTCTAATATTTGCTCCTTTTCCAGCCCAGAATCCCAGCTGTCGGCTTTCTCCCTCTTTATGTAAACCTTGTAAAATAAGAGAGAATAGGCATAAGTATTGTGACATAATGTGTAATAACAACCCATAATGCAATAAATATCGATATAAAAGCATGATGCAAGATGGACGTATCAACTCCCCCAAGCTTAGACCTCGCTTGTCCTCAAGTGAAAGCCGAAATCGAAAAATATGTCCACATGTTTAGAGATAGAGGTGTCGATAAAAAATAAAATACGAACATGAGGGCATCATGATCATTCTTAGAACAACAACTTATGTAATTCTTGTCATATGATCTCTTATGCTAGAGTAATAATTCAATCACAATTTCAAGTATGAATCATAAACTTCATTGAAAACTAACAAACTATAATCTCAGTCATTGGAGCAATTGCAATTTATCATAACATAGGAAAGAATCAATATAAGAGCCTTTCAGCAAGTCCACATACTCAACTATCATATAGTCTTTCACAATTGCTGACACTCACGCAATACTTATGGGTATGGAGTTTTAATCGGACACAGAGAAAGATAGGGGCTTATAGTTTTGCCTCCCAACGTTTTACCTCAAGGGTAATGTCGATAATAGTTCATGAAAACTCACATCCAATTAGCCATATATACCAGGATCTTTCCAACATATTGTGCTTGCCAAAAGATAAAATGTAAGAAGGAAGGGTGAAGATCACCATGACTCTTATGTAAGGTAAGAGATAAAAGTAAAAGATAGGCCCTTCGCAGAGGGAAGCAGAGGTTGTCATGCGCTTTTTTGGTTGGATGCACAAAATCTTAATGCGAAAGAACGTCACTTTATATTGCCACTTGTGATATGGACCTTTATTATGCAGTCTGTCGCTTTTATTTCTTCCATATCACATGATCGTATAAAGCTTATTTTCTCCCATAGTAATAAGTCATACATATTTAAAGAGCAATTTTTATTGCTTGCACCGATGACAACTTACTTGGGGGATCTTACTCAATCCATAGGTAGGTATGGTGGACTATCATGGGAAAACTGGTTTAAGGGTGTTTGGAAGCACAAGTAGTATCTCTACTTGGTGCAAAGAATTTGGCTAGCATGAGGGGGAAAGGCAAGCTCAACCATGTTGGATGATCCATGACAATATAATTTATCTCAGATGTAAGGAAACATAACCCATTACATTGTCTTCCTTGTCCAACGTCAACTCTTTAGCATGTCATATTGTAATGAGTGCTCACAATCATAAAAGATGTCCAAGATAGTGTATCTATATGTGAAGACCTCTCTTTCTTTATTACTTCCTATTAATTGCAACGATGACCAAATTATGTTTGTCAACTCTCAACAACTTTTATTCATCATACTCTTTATATGTGAGCTCATTACTCTCCATAAGATCCATATGATCTCTTTGTTTCTTTTTATTCTTTCTCTTTTCTTTTATTCACTTAAGATCATGGCAAAATAATCAAGCCCTTGACTCAACACCAATCTTTATTATATATAGCTCACGGACTTGATTACATAGAAGGATCATAAAGCAAAACTCACAACTAGATCATACTAAAAAGCTTTTATTCTACTAGCTCAAGATATTATCAAAAGGATCGAACTAAGAAAAATGGTAAAGATAGAAGTGATGGTGATACGATACCGGGGCACTCCCCCAAGCTTGGCAGTTGCCAAGGGGAGTGCCCATACCCATGTGATTATGTCTCCTTTGTTGGTGAAGAAGTTGATGGTTTTGTTGATGGCGTAGGCTTGTCGTCCTTCTTCCAAGGCATAGGCTCACCATCATAGAAGGATGATCGAGTCTCCTGAAACCTCAAATCTGCAGCCAAACTCAACCTCTTGAATCTATATTCATACTCACAGTTTTGATTTTGTAGGTCATAGATCTGGGCTTGGAGGTGCTCGATTTTCTCATGAAGCTTGAAGATTGCCTCCCCAATGTCCTTGACGTCCAGCTTGTGGTTGTTGGTGAACTCTGTGATCATAATGTGATTGGAATCGAGTCCATGCTCCACCATCTCCTGACACTTGAAAACTTCTTGCTCCAATGCCTCGAGCCTTGCCTCCGTGCTTCCGGTCTTCCTTGGTCCCTCAACATCGCAGATGTGCAACAACGCCTCACGCATCAAAATGGTTTGGGGGTGTTGCAGCACTTCCGCAAGGTAGGGGTTGATGACCTTGTCGAATAACTAGTCCTTGGGGCACTTGAAGACGACATGACGACCTAGATCTGTCAAAAAACAGCTCGAAACAAAGACATGAGATTTTTGCGTGATACGGTGGTCAAAACCTTCGGGAGGTTATATAATGAATTTTTACCGACCAAAATACGTGTCGTGTAAGAAAACGGAGTCCAGAGAGCACACAAGGTGCCCATGAGGTAGGGGGGCACGCCCAGGGGGGTAGGGCGCGCCCTCCACCCTCGTGGAGGCCTCGTGTCCTTCCCGGACTGCTTCTTATTTTTCTATTTTTCTAAATATTCCAAAACAGAGAAATATTGCCATTAGAACTGTTTTGGAGTCGGTTTACTTACCGTACCACATACCTATTACTTTTCGGAGTCTGAAACGTTCCGGAAAGAGTCCCTTATGTATTCCTCCGGGGTTACGGTTTCAATAACATTGGTTTCAACATTTATAGGATTACCTGAGATATAATGTTTAATTCTTTGACTGTTCACCACCTTCGGATTTGTTCCTTCGAAGTTGTTGATTTTTATGGCACTGGAACGATAGACCTCCTCGATAATGTAAGGACCTTCCCGTTTAGAGAGAAGTTTTCCTGCAAAAAATCCTAAACAAGAGTTGTATAGCAATACATAGTCACCTACATTAAACTCACGCTTTTGTATCCTTTTGTCATGCCATCTTTTAACTTTTTCTTTAAATAATTTGGCATTCTCATAGGCTTGGGTTCTCCATTCATCAAGTGAGCTAATGTCAAATAACCTCTTCTCACCGGCAAGTTTGAAATCATAATTGAGCTCTTTAATAGCCCAATAATCCTTATGTTCTAGTTCGAGAGGTAAGTGACATGCTTTTCCATAAACCATTTTATACGGAGACATACCCATAGGATTTTTATATGCAGTTCTATAGGCCCATAATGCATCATCAAGTTTCTTGGACAATTTTTTTCTAGATCTATTGACAGTCTTCTGCAGAATTAATTTGAGTTCTCTATTGCTCAATTCTACTTGACCACTAGACTGAGGGTGATAAGGAGATGCAATTCTATGATTACAATCATATTTAGCAAGCATTTTACGGAAAGCACCATGAATAAAATGTGAACCACCATCAGTCATTAAATATCTAGGGACTCCAAACCTTGGAAAATTAACTTCTTTAAGCATCTTAATAGAGGTGTTATGATCAGCACTACTAGTTGGAATAGCTTCTACCCACTTAGTAACGTAATCAACAACAACTAAAATATGTGTATAACCATTAGAGGCAGGAAAAGGTCCCATATAATCAAAGCCCCAAACATCAAATGGTTCAATAACAAGTGAATAGTACATAGGCATTTCTTGACGTCTACTAATATTACCAATTCTTTGACATTCATCACAAGATACAACAAACTTACGGGCATCCTTGAAGAGAGTAGGCCAATAAAAACCGGATTGCAATACCTTATGTGCAGTTCTATCTCCAGCATGGTGTCCTCCATAAGCCTCGGAGTGACACTTGCGTAGGATCTGTTCCTGTTCATGCTCATGTACACAACGTCTAATAAAACCATCTACTCCTTCTTTATAAAGATGTGGGTCATCCCAAAAGTAATGTCTCAAATCATAGAAGAACTTTTTATTTTGTTGGTATGTGAAACTAGGTGGTATAAATTTAGCAACAATGTAATTATCATAATCAGCATACCATGGAACAGTATGAGAAGCATTTATGACATTTAATTGTTCATCAGGAAAGCTATCATCAATAGGTAGTGGGTCATCAAGAACATTTTCTAACCTAGACAAGTTGTTTGCAACGGGGTTCTCAGCTCCTTTTCTATCAACAATATGCAAATCAAATTCTTGTAGCAAGAGAACCCATCTAATAAGTCTAGGTTTAGCATCTTTCTTTTCCATAAGATATTTAATAGTAGCATGATCAATGTGAATAGTTACTTTAGAATCAACAATATAAGGTCTGAACTTATCACAAGCAAATACAACTGCTAAGAATTCTTTTTCAGTAGTAGCATAATTTCTCTGAGCATTTCTAGAGTTTTACTAGCATATTGAATAACATTTAATTTCTTATCAACTCTTTACCCTAGAACAGCACCTACAGCATAATCACTAGCATCACACATAATTTCAAAGGGTAAATTCCAATTAGGTGGATGAACAATCGGTGCAGAGATCAATGCTTTCTTAAGTATTTCAAATGCTCCTACACAATCATCATCAAAAACAAATGGTATGTCTTTTTGTAATAAATTAGTCAGAGGCCGAGAAATTTCTGAGAAGTCCTTAATGAACCTCCTATAAAAACCGGCATGACCAAGGAAACTTCTTATACCTTTGATGTTCTTGGGACATGGCATCTTTTCAATAGCATCAACCTTGGCTTTATCAACCTCGATACCTCTTTCAGAAACTTTATGCCCCAAGACAATACCTTCATTAACCATAAAGTGGCACTTTTCCCAATTCAAGACAAGAATAGTTTCTTCACATCTCTGCAAAACTCGGTCAAGGTTAATTTGTGAAATAGTATCTCTATTGGCAAGTTTAATTGTGACATCAATATCTTCTATCTCAGCAGGTGCAATATCATGCATAATTTCTTTGTATAAGTCATGAGGTATAACACTAGCACTGGCACCCATATCACATAAGCCATGGTAACAATGATCTCCTATTTTAATAGAAATAACAGGCATGCCTACCAAAGATCTAGGTTTATCTTTAGCACAAGGTTTAGCAATTCTAGCAGTCTCATCACGGAAATGAATAACATGCCCATCAATATTATCAGACAAGAGATCTTTAACAATAGCAATATTAGGTTCAACTTTAATTTGCTCAGGAGGTGTATAGGTTCTAATATTACTTTTACGAACTACAGTTGAAGCTTTAGAATGATATTTTATCCTAACAGGAAAAGGTGGTTTCTCAACATAAGCAGTAGGAACAATAGGATCATTATAAGTGATAGTCTTTTCTTCAACTTTAATAGGTGAAGCTACTTTTACTTCTATGGGAGGATGATATTTAAACCACTTTTCCTTAGGGAGATCGATATGAGCAGCAAAAGATTCACAGAAAGAGGCTACTATCTTAGAGTCAAGTCCATATTTAGTGCTAAATTTACGGAAAACATCGGTATCCATAAAAGATTTAACACAATCAAACTTAGGTGTTATACCTGAATCCTTACCTTCGTTGAGGTCCCAATCTTCAGAGTTGCGTTTAATTCTTTCCAATAAATCCCATTTGAATTCAATAGTCTTCATCATAAAAGAGCCAGCACAAGAAGTTTCGAGCATGGTGCGATTGTTATCAGAAAGCCGAGCATATAAATTTTGAATAATCATTTCTCTTGAGAGCTCATGATTGGGGCATGAATATAACATTGATTTAAGCCTTCTCCAAGCTTGAGCGATGCTTTCTCTTTCGCGAAGCCAGAAATTATATATATAATTGCGATCACGATGAACAAGATGCATAGGATAAAACTTCTGATGAAATTCCAATTTCAATCGTTTGTAGTTCCATGACCCCGTTACATCACATAGCCTATACCATGTCAATGCATCTCCCTTCAAAGATAAAGGGAAGACCTTCTTATTAATAACATCTCCGGGTACACTTGCAAGCTTAAATAATCCACAAACTTCATCCACATATATTAGGTGCTCATCGGGATGATTTGTTCCATCTCCTGCAAAAGGATTAGCTAGCAGTTTTTCTAACATACCCGAAGGAATTTCAAAGCAGACATTTTCATTTTCATTTTCATTTTCAGTAGGTGCAGTAGGTTGAGGAGCAACTCTTTGCTCTACTGGTCGGGGTGAAGATACCCCGAACAAGCCCCTCATAGGATTACTTTCCATAGTAGCAAGTGATAGTAAATTTCAGCACACTATATAAAATTTTCCTTACCAAATTCCACCTACCAAAGGCGCTTCACTCCCCGGCAACGGCGCCAGAGTCTTGATGACCCACAAGTATAGGGGATCTATCGTAGTACTTTTGATAAGTAAGAGTGTCGAACCCAACGCGGAGCAGAAGGAAATGATAAGCGGTTTTCAGCAAGGTATTCTCTGCAAGCACTGAAATAATAGGTAACAGATAGTTTTGTGATACGATAATTGGTAACGAGCAACAAGTCACAAAAGTAAATAAAGTGCAGCAAGGTGGCCCAATCCTTTTTGTAGCAAAGGACAAGCCTGGACAAACTCTTATATGATGTAAAGCGCTCCCGAGGACACATGGGGATTATCCTCAAGCTAGTTTTCATCACGTTCATATGATTCGCGTTCGGTACTTTGATAATTTGGTATGTGGGTGGACCGGTGCTTGGATACTGCCCTTACTTGGACAAGCATCCCACTTATGATTAACCTCTATTGCAAGCATCCGCAACTACAACAAAAGTATTAAGGTAAATCTAACCATAGCATGAAACATATGGATCCAAATCAGCCCCTTACGAAGCAACACATAAACTAGGGTTTAAGCTTCTGTCACTCTAGCAACCCATCATCTACTTATTACTTCCCAATGCCTTACTCTAGGCCCAAATAATGGTGAAGTGTCATGTAGTCGACGTTCACATAACGCCACTAGAGGAGAGACAACATACATCTCATCAAAATATCGAACGAATACCAAATTCACATGAGTACTAATAGCAAGACTTCTCCCATGTCCTTAGGAACAAATGTAACTACTCACAAAGCATATTCATGTTCATAATCAAAGGGGTATTAATATGCATATAGGATCTGAACATATGATCTTCCACCAAATAAACCAACTAGCATCAACTACAAGGAGTAATTAACACTACTAGAAACCCACAGGTACCAATCCCAGACTTGGAGAGAAGAATTGGATGCAAGAGATGAACTAGGGTTTTGAGAGGAGATGGTGCTGGTGAAGATGTTGATGGAGATTGACCCCCTCCCAATGAGAGGATCGTTGGTGATGATGATGGCGATGATTTCCCCCTCCCGGAGGGAGGTTTCCCCGGCAGAATAGCTCCACCAGAGCCCTAGATTGGTTCCACCAAGGTTCCACCTCGTGGCGGCGGAGTCTTGTCCGGAAAGATGGCTTATAATTTTTTCCTCATCGAAAGGCTCCATATAGCAGAAGATGGGCATCGGAGGGCCACCAGGGGGCCACGAGGTAGGGGGCGCGCCCAGGTGGTAGGGCGCGCCCCCACCCTCGTGGGCAGGGTGTGGCCCCCTGGTGAACTTCTTGCGCTCAGTATTTTTTATATATTCTGAAAATGACTTCCGTGAAGTTTCAGGACTTTTGGAGCTGTGCAGAATAGGTCTCTGATATTTGCTCCTTTTCCAGCCCAGAATCCCAGCTGCCGGCATTCTCCCTCTTTATGTAAACCTTGTAAAATAAGAGAGAATTGGCATAAGTATTGTGACATAATGTGTAATAACATCACATAATGCAATAAATATCGATATAAAAGCATGATGCAAAATGGACGTATCAAAGACAAAGGCCACTGCTGGACGAGGCTCTCGACCAAGTCCTCACAGGAAGTAGGTCGCCTTTCAAGTACCGTCCGAAGATGACGAAGATGATGATGAAGAACTCACCAAAATCATCAGAGATAGGCAACACAGGGCCGCTAGAGCCAAAGGCAGCAATGTGTCATTGATGCTGGATCCGAAGTTGATCCTAGACTTAATTGACTTATGGCACAAGGACCCCAACACACCTCTGCCTGAGCTGAGCCTCACTCCTGGTCAAATTCATATGCTGACTCACTTCATTGATGAAGAAAAATGGAAATTTGAACAGGGAAGGAGGGTGAAGAAAGCACAGTGCAAGAAAGAGCGCTTTCCGAAGCAAAACGTTATGAAGCTTTCACCTGAAGAACTTGTTGCTCTTCAATCTAAAATCAAGAAACTGACTGATGAATTTGATCGCTACTATGTTGACTGGCTTGGAGCCAAAGTCAAATTTGTAAAGATAACTAAACAGTTCACTTCCAATGTTGCAGCCCCAACGCAACAAGAAAATCCTCAAGCTAAAGCATCTACTCAGCCTACTGAAGAAAATGTCAGCACCGCTGATGATACTCACGCTACTGAAGAAAATGGTAGTACCAGGGCTGATGACTGCATTCCAGCCGCTGAAGAAATTGCCAGGGAAACCACTAGTGTTACGCCTGAAGAAAATGAAGAAGTCAGGGCAACTGCATCAATTGTGCCTGAAGATCTTGAACCAAATTCCTTTGCTCCTCCTGCGCCTACACCAACTCCGATCCTTCCATCTGCATCAGATGTGAAGAAGACCAAGGCTGCAGAGCATGCAGCTGTGAAGAAAAGGAAGGCATCAACTGCATTAGATTCTTCAGCTCCGAAGAAGATGAAGCCGCTGACCAGCTTGTTTGAAAATCCAATTGATGTTGTTCCTGTCTCATCCATGCCATCAAAGGACCTTGTCCCTTTTGATGAAGAATACGTGATCCCAGGCGGATCTAATGAAGAAATTCCTTCTGTTTCTTCTTCAGAGCAGTTGGATAAAGAAATTGAAGCGAATGCAATCCCTTCAACCCCAATAGTCTCATCGCACATGCCTCGGTTTACTGCTGAAGAGGCCGGCGTTGAAAAAATGAATGAAGAAGAAGATGTGGACATTGGATGCACAACTCTAGTGTTGAAACAATGACTTTTGGGAAAGTCAGCACCCCAATTCTCCTTGGTTCACACCCCTTGAACAAATTCCTCAGTCCCCTGTAACCACTGAAGTTTAAATGGGATCTTAAGAACCTCATGCCACACCGTATGTCCATGAAGAGATTCCAGCCACTAGTGCTGAAGAAAATGTAAATGAAGAATTGAAGTCCCAGGCTACCACTGAAGAAGAACCTCAAATTCCTTAGCCTGCGGAACCTGAGATCGAGATCCCTGAGGTTGTGATGCAATTGACCAATACCCCTCAACCCAAGCCAAAGGATCCCTTCTCGAAGAAGCGGAAATTCAAGGCTGATGACTTCTTCGGTGAGCATGTATTCTTCACGGGCTACAATCCTTATGACTTTGCTCGTCTTAGGAGGAAGCGCTTCTGGACTACCAGCCAGGCCAATTTCTATTCTTCACTGCTCTTCAACAAGGATAAAGTCTCCTACCACAAGCATATTCCTCACGTGGACATGGAATCACTGCCTTGCTTCTCTCCTGTCCTCAGTGTGCTTCATGACGCAGGCCTCCTCAACTTTTGCTCTGACATTGTTGATTGGAGTGAAGAGCTTATTCTTCAGTTCTACACTACCCTGCACATCACAGGTGATGTTGATGATATCAACACTTGGGTATTGGACTGGATGACCGATAACACTCATTATAAGGCACCGGCCTCTGAATTACTTCACACCCTGCCCATCAGTCCACCCCTTGAAGGAGCTCGTTGTCTGTACCAGGAGCCTGAACTCACTGCCCATTACATGCAAGTGCTAATGAAGCCCCTGAAGCCTGGTCTAGCCCCAAGGACCAAATTCCTCGTGAAGGAATTGCTATATGTGCTCAGAACAGTCTATCGCATTCTGACGAGGACAATGAGTCCTATCAAAGGCCACAACTCATTTGATGAGGAAATTGTTGGCATCATAAAGAATCTGCTATTCAACATCATACATGGCATTCCTGTCAATTATCATGATTTCTTCATGAGGACAAATGTTGCAGTCTCTCCGTTTGAGTTGAAGCCTTACGCTCCCTGGATTATGAAATTCCTCAGAACAAGGTCTTCACTCAACTACAAGGCTGATTTTCAGAATCACCTCAGCTACCTGCCCCCAATTGAAGTCCTGAAGCAGACATATTCCTCAGCTGATGAAAAGGGCAAGGCACCTGCTGTCATTGATGAAGGCATTCGTCCATTGGATGGTCAGTTTCGCAAAGCTGCATCTTATTCCACCAATGACGACTCTGCCACTCATGATTCTGCTGCAAATGCATCCAAGCCAAATCCTCAAGCCACAGCTCCTAGGGTGAACATTGACCGTGAGCTGCTTCTTAGTCTTCACCAGAAGGTGGATCGAAACCATAAATGGGTTAAGCGTCAGTTTGGTTCTCTTCTTCAAAACATGACTGCTACACATAATGCAATGAAGAAAAACCATTACTACCTCCATGAAGTTTTCGGTCGCACCTGGGCTATCTTATCTCATTTGTATGGTGAAGAAGATCTGAAGCAAATGGGTCTCAAGGAGGACTTTGACTAGTCCGCACCTCCAGCGAAGAAATTCAAGAAGGTCAAAGTTCCTTCCTTGGTGGCCAGCTCATATTCTTCATCCCGCGACACCAATGAGCATGAAGACTTGGACGACACTGCGGCAGGCCCTACAACAACAAACGACCCCAACAACGTTGGCGCTCCTATCAACTTGATATTCTTCAGGGGTGTTAGTCCTCATTTTTTTCGATCCTTTTGGTCATTCGATGACAAAGGGGGAGAAATTTGAGTTTGTCTTCAAGCTGAGTCAATCTATATGGGTGTTTTTTTTCTAAGTTACAACTCTCGTTCTTTTGAAGACTTTGCTGGATCGAGTTGTAAACTTAAACTCTATGGTGGTCTGATACTTTTGCTGAGTCTTTCTGCATGCTTATTCCTCATTAATGTTAATGCACGCATGCTGAATTACATCAGTCACCATATTTCATCATGCATTTCAAATTCTTCATATTATATGTTAAATGCGTGTATGAATTACAAGATATAGGGGAGATCTCCATGATTCTACTCTTCAAAGTGTGCATTGCTTCAAAATCAAATTCCTCACTATGCACATCTTCAGGGGGAGTTCTTCTATATCTTGCAATCATATTCCTCAATTTTAGTATTTACACATCATATGTTTATCCCCGTTGAAAACTTAACCTATATTGTCATCAATCACCAAAAAGGGGGAGACTGTAAGTGCATCTAGTGCCACTTAGTGATTTTGGTGTATTGAAGACTTATAGGTTAAGGGACTGATGCGTTTGTAAGTGTACACAGGTATATAAGTCTATGAGGAGTTTGATATTTACAGAAAAAGTCGACCCCTAAAAATGAAGTTCTTGGACTGAAGACTTTGGATTTCTGAAGACTTTGAAAGTGAAGAAATTGGTGTGATCCTGAAGACTTGGTATTCATTAGAGGAACATGAAGCATGAAGACCTTGTTTTCGTAGTTTCATTTTCTCTTTCTTGAGTCATAGGAAACATCGTACTGTTAAAGGGGGTCGAGGAAATACTAAGGAAAAATTTCCAAGTGATGCTCAACTCAAATCCTATATCTACCAATCCCTTTCGAGTGAAGCCATTGGAAATCTCATACAACTCAGTCAATTTCTTCAGTGACAGAGACGAAGTTCTTCTGGTCTTTGAGGAATTTGTTCTGGCTGAGGAGTTAGGAATTCGCCAGTGGGGATTGCCTACACAGTGAGGATCATGATAGCCTTGAGGAATTTGATACTCAAAATTCCGACCGTTGCTGTGCTATGCGCCAGCTGTCCCAAAATATCTACCCACCTAACGGTCATATCATTGAAGGGCATTTATGTCTTATCATGTCAGGCTGCTCCCTAGGCTATAAATAGCCGCCCCCCACAACCACTAGCTGGTTGGATGCTCCGAGAGAAACTGAAACTTGTCATTTGAGAGCATCCCATCCTCCGAGGACTTTGAGTGAAAATCATCAAGTGAGTAAAACCCAAACCCAAACACCTACAAACCCAAAGTGATTGAGCATTAATGAAGAGATTGATCCTGCGTGGATCCGATGCATGTTACCTTTGAAAACTGTGCATCTTTCAGATGGTTAGGCGTCATGGTCTAGAGCATCCAAGAGGAAATTGTGGATCGCCGAGTGACCGAATCTGTGAAGGTTTGGAAGTCACCTGAAGACTTACCACGAGTGATTGGGTGAGGTCTGTGTGACCTTAGCTCAAGGGGAATACGGTGAGGATTAAGTGTCCTGAGCTGCGTGTTCAGGACTGGGTTCTGGGACTATGTGTCCTCAGGTTCAAATACCTAGCCGCCCTAACCAGACGTACAACTGTCACAACAGTTGGAACTGGTCTACCAAATCATTGTCTTCACCGAGCTAACTGGTTCCATTTCCTCAACCCTTCCATTTCCTCATTTCTGTGTTGTGTGCTTGTTCATATCTGTTTGAAGACTTTGACTGAAGACTTTCTCTATTTCCTCAGCTCAATTTCTTCAGTCTGTTTGTCTTCATTCTGTGTTATCCTGTGTTTACGCTTTCTTTACTCTGTGCTTGTTTTCATTTTATCATGAAGACCATGCTCATGTTCTGTTATGTTTACTTCTGAGTACTTATTCCGCTGCAAGTAGTTCTTCACTCAAGAATTTCCTCACCCTGAAATTCCTCAGTGAAGAATTCATAAAAATCGCCTATTCACCCCCCTCTAGTCGATATAACGCACTTTCACTAAGTGGTCTTTACCATGCCCCTCTGAGACATGCCATATTAGTAGCAAGGGGCGTAAACCCGCGCTACTACTATCTTAGTAGTAGCGCGGGTTTATACCCCTCGCTACTACTAAGTACAAGGTAGGTGAAGTCCCCATATCCTCGACCGAATCCCTCCTCTCTCCCTCACTCTCCCGCTCTCTCCATAGGCTCTCCCATGGTGCTCCTGCCCAAGCACACCTCCTCCTCCATGGCGCCCAACGAGTCCACCTCCTCGCATCGCTGGCGTCCAGGAGCTCGCCCGTCTTCTCCCTCGCCTCTATTCCACCACGACGGAGCACCTCATCACCGGCGACCATCCCCGATGCGCCCTCCGTTACCTTCCTTTCTCCCTTGTTTCTCTTTTTCCCTCTCCCTCTCCCTTCGGTTTTACTCACCTCCCATGCCCATGCATGCGCAGGTCGTCAACATGGCCAACCAGGAGCTCTATGCCTTGGCCGCCAAGAGGATCCTCACATCGTCGTCTTTCTCTGCACTAGATCTGGTCCCTCTCCAACAGCGATCACTGAATCTGGTTGATACGTCTCCGTCGTATCTATAATTTTTGATTGTTACATGCCAATATTCTACAACTTTCATATACCTTTGGCAACTTTTTATAATATTTTTGGGACTAACATATTGATCCAGTGCCCAGTGCCAGTCCTGTTTGTTGCTTGTTTTTTGTTTCGCAGTAAATCCATATCAAACAGAGTCCAAACGGGATAAAAAATGATGGAGATTTTTTTTGGAATATATGTGATTTTTTGGAAGAAAAATCCACACGAGAAGATGCCCGAGGGGGCCATGAGGCAGGGGGCGCGCCCCAAGGGGGCAGGCGCACCCCTGACCCTCATGGCCACCCCGTAAAGAGGTTGATGCCCTTCTTTCGCCGCAAGAAAGCTAATATCCGGATAGAGATCGTGTTAAAATTTCAGCCCAATCGGAGTTACGGATCTCCGGGAATATAAGAAATGGTGAAAGGGAAGAATCTGAGAACGCAGAAACAGAGAGAGACAGAGAGACAGATCCAATCTCAGAGGTGCTCTCGCCCCTCCCATGCCATGGAGACCAAGGACCAGAGGGGAAACCCTTCTCCCATCTAGGGAGGAGGTCAAGGAAGAAGAAGAAGAAGGGGGGCTCTCTCCCCCTCTCTTTCGATGGCGCCGGAACACCGCCGGGGCCATCATCATCACCGCAATCTTCACCAACAACTTCACCGCCATCATCACCAACTCTTCCCCCCTCTATGCAGCGGTGTAACCCCTCTTTTACCCGCTGTAATCTCTACTTAAACATGGTGCCCAACGCTATATATTATTTCCCAATGATGTATGGCTATCCTATGATGTTTGAGTAGATTCGTTTTGTCCTATGGGTTATTTGATGATCATGATTGGTTTGAGTTGCATGTTTTATTATTGGTGCTGTCCTATGGTGCTCTCCATGTCGCTCAAGCGTGAGGGATTCCCGCTGTAGGGTTTGCAATATGTTCATGATTTTCTTATGGTGGGTGGCGTGAGTGACAGAAGCACATACCCGAGTAAGTAGGTTGTTTGCGTATGGGATAAAGAGGACTTGATATTTTAATGCTATGGTTGGGATTTACCTTAATGATGTTTAGTAGTTGCGGATGCTTGCTAGAGTTCCAATCATAAGTGCATATGATCCAAGTAGAGAAAGTATGTTAGCTTATGCCTCTCCCACAAATAAAATTACAATAATGATTACCGGTCTAGTTATCGATTGCCTAGGGACAAATAACTTTCTCGTAACAAAAAGCTCTTTACTAAAACTAACTTAGTTGTGTCTTTATCTAAACAGCCCCTACTTTTTATTTACATGCTCTTTATTACCTTGCAAACCTATCCAACAACACCTACAAAATACTTCTAGTTTCATACTTGGTTTAGGTAAAGCGAACGTCAAGCGTGCGTAGAGTTGTATCGGTGGTCGATAGAACTTGAGGGAATATTTGTTCTACCTTTAGCTCCTCGTTGGGTTCGACACTCTTACTTATCGAAAACTGTTGTGATCCCCTATACTTGTGGGTTATCACTGGTCTCCCGCTGCCCGTTCGCACCTCCGGTGACCCCTGTCGTCGCTGGATCAAACCGTTGACACCATTGATAGCACGCACAGGGTCGAGATTTTTTTTGGTTTTTCAAATTAATAGTAGTAGCGCGGGTTGCACACACGCTACTACTAACACACATACTTGTAGCGCGGGATGCACCACACTACTACTACCAGTTAGTTGTAGCGCCGTAGTAGTAGCGCGGGTACCCGCGCTAATACTAGTTGTTTAACCCACGCTACTACTAGGCTTTTTGCTTGTAGTGTGAGGATGATGGGGGGAGGGGCATCAGCACCATGAGGCCGAGGGGGCGGCGCGGCGAGCAGCACCTTCTTCTTCTCGACAAAGTCGTGCTGTCTGTCACCTTTGGCTGGCGACCAACAGTTAGGTTTGTCGGTCGTCTGGGCCACCCACGGTCGCATGGTCGCGGTAGCACGAGCAGCGACCGATGTCGATGTCGAAGAACTCTTGAGTCTCGACGATGTTCTTGCCTTGGCACCGCCGTTTGGGTGCTTGCGGCGCCGAATGGACGACCGTCGGTGGGTCTCCAGCACCAGATAGCCAGGGGTGAGGTGGTGCTGGGGCTTTCCATTTCGGCGGTCATTGGGGCGTCGGTGCAAGCGGGAGCGTAGTCGAGGATTGGGTGGGAAGGTTGTGGTCGAGCGAGAAGACGTGCCACACGTCCCTATTTTTGTTGGGAAAGCCCATTCTAGAGCAAACTTGGGTTAATGGGGGTGGGGGGTTTAAAAAAACTAAATATGAGAGATTATACTTTTTGAAGGGGTGGCTACATACTATTGTACTACTTAATTTGTCAAATAAAAAATTCTCTTAAATATGACTTTTGGGCTAAAGATGCTCTCAAGCACGTCAAGGTTCTCGTAAAAAAGTGGATCGGCCCCCGGGTCGCTCACCACGCGTGTGACATGGGCGGTGACGCTGCCGCCCCACTTTCGGCCCCCTCTGCCCCTTTTTTCCGCCGTCACCGACCGGAACCGCATGGGCAAAGCCCCCGCTGTGGTCGGTGGCGACGGGCCCTCGCGTTGCCGGGTCGGCTCCGTCGTTGCTCTTCGGTAGGCTGGCACGGCACTGGTGGCGTGGAACATGGAGGCAGATTAGGGTGACTCTGGCGGCGCTGATCGACAGCAGGCTGATTGCCGTGGCTTTGGCGTCCTACGATGTGGGTCAGCCTTCAAGCGTTCCGGGGGTTGGGATCTTTCCACTCGTTCTAGCCCTATCTAGATGGTGGTTCATCCCCCCGTGGTGCTTGTTTTGGTGGTGCCGACCGCCGTGGGAGCCATGGTGACAGGCTCTGTTGATCCGGTTTGGATCAGCATGCGTCTGATGGGTCTGGCTCGCTTTGGCCGTAGTCAAGATGTCTGAAGGTGGCGATCTGGTGCACGCGATGTTGGATGGAGGTTCGTCAAGCAGATCTTGGTGAAAACCCCGCTCTCGGCTAGTTGGCGAGGCCGGCGATGGTGGTGTTCTTCTGTGTCATCCCCTTCTTGAATGCATCGCCGTGGAGAAGCTCCAGACCTCGCTACCTTCGGGGAACCCTAAATCAGTCGATCGGATGATAGAGGTGCTCTTGTGTCGTTACCCCGTTGGGTGTGTCAATCTTGGAAGTGTGCATTGGCTCGATGGACCAGTGGGCGGTTTCAGTGGTCGAGCGGCGTTTCAGGTGACGCATCGACAGTGTGGAGTCTCGGCGCTGTGGTGCAACAGGATCTCGCCCACGAATGTGTGATGATGCATGGATGTGCGTAGGGAGGTGGTGTTGTCTGGCGTTGTGGTGGTGTCGACGGCAGGCCTGGTAAGGTCGATGCGTCAGTACTGCTCTGAAGATGGATCGATGGAAGACGGTGGCTGTGGCCTCTGTAGCGTGTGCATACGATGACCATTGATAGTGCGCCAGATCAGTGTGTGCCCCAGACCTGACAATGCGGCTTGGTTGGGGCCTCCGACTTTAGATGTTGGGCTTTGGTTTGAGGTCTGGGTATGCGGCTTAGACAATATGCACCCCTTCATCAAGTTGATAGGAGTAGCGACGGATTGTTACCGAGATATTAGTTTCAGACTTATTGATGTATTACTTTATATGAAAGAGTGACGAAGAGAACCAGGCAATCAAGGTTGGTCTCGGATGCAATAATGGATAACCAATGGGCACTGGATATTGGACCGGATCTTCAGGCGGAAGAATTGGAGCAGTTCATCAACTTATGGCCAACGATCTCTGCAACACAATTAACGAAAGGGGTTGATGACCTGGTCAAGTGGTCGTGGGAAAAAGATGGAAGATACTCGACTCGATTGGCATATGAAGCTAGATTTGCAGCGAGGGAGACATCTGAAGCAGCTGCATTTACCTGGGATTCCAAAGCGCCTTTGAGGTGCCGCTTTTTTGCCTGGCTAGCAATCAGAAACAAGTGTTGGACGTCAGATAGATTGGCATGACGTGGGCTGCCGCATCAGGACACCTGCCCCCTATGCAATAAAGAGGACAAAACGATCAAGCACCTTATGTTAGAATGTTCCTTGGCAAAACAAGTTTGGTTTGAGATGGGGCGATTGACTGGAACAACAGCCTTCGAGCCTTGACAGGATGAGACTATGGCCCTGTTTGGTTCAGCTTTTATCGACGGATTCCGCTACCGCGCAGCAGAATCTGAACCAAAGGACGAACTCAGCAGAATACGATTCCAGAAATCCGCTGTCAAAATCTGAACCAAAAGCGGAAGCAGCCCAGGACGTGCTTTCCAAAATCTGATTCCGCTGCGGGCCAAAATCTGAAAAAGCTGTATCAGCTGGTTTGCCAAATGACCTACATCTTTTTCACATCAGATTTTTCACAGCTGTTTTACCACAACAGATTTTTCACAGCTGTTTTTAGAAATCCACAGCCAAACCAAACAGGGCATAGAGACGTGGTGCTCAAGACAGGAGGCGTGTGCGGCAAGACCAAAAGCAAGGAAAGTCCAATGTCTGCTTGAGATGTGGCTCATATGGAAGCATCGAAATGATGTTGTTTTCAGCGCTGCCACACCTTCGGCTACACAACTCATTGGTAAAATGAAGGAAGAGGCCAACATATGGGACCAAGTGGGCTTATTTGGAGGACAGCCAAGAGGGGTGGAGGAAACACAAGTGGAGTGGGGTTTCGGTGAGTAGATCTCATAGGATTTTGGCTGGTGTGGGTTGTAAATTCACATGTAAATACACAATGTAAATATGACTTTGGGAGCTCCCCCCCCCCCTTCATTTCTATAATGAATGATACGCATGCTTGTGTGTATTCGAGAAAAAAATAAAATTTTGATGAATGATTAATAAAATGATTGCGTACATTCTCCTAATGCAGACGCCGGTGTCATCCTAAAAGAAAAAAACATCAAGGTTCTGGCACAAAGAAGACCCCAAGGTCGATAACACATCTCGCCAACAGAAAATACACATGGCCTACGGTTTCGCGGCCGGGCGTGCCATCGTCATTCATTCCGTTGAGGCCTGGAGGAGACGTACGTGATGGGAGTAGACGGGGGTTCGTGGAGGCCGATGCGGAGCGCAGCCCGGCCGCTTTTGCCCCGCCACCTCTCAATCCGAAACTGACTCCACATCACGCTGCTGCGGCCCCGCACGCCACCGATGTGCACCCACGTACCATTTCCACGCATCAGATCAGATCAGATCACTGCTCATACACCTCCGCATCCATCCATTCCAACCACGTAAGTAGGAGAGTACTCAGGTGACTGGCGAGACCAAAGGCTGACGACGCACGCAGACGCGATACGCAACAAGGTCGCACGACACACGGCCGGGGCGTGCCCGGCGGAGCGGCGACACCCGGTGGTTGCGGTGGGCTTTCACGGCGAAAAGCGTGTCCGGCCGCTGCTCGCCACATCTCGCGACCCTTTCCCGATTTTCCCTTTCCTCCACTAGCTGTGTCTAAGCGACCACCCACCTACCGGGATCGATGGCGCACGGCGGCACGGGACTCCGGTGTTTCACCAGCGACCTCGTGGACTACATTTGATTGGCCGGCCCTAGCTAGCTTGATTCTACGTGTTTTCTATAACATGGTGCGCCCGTGTGCTTTCGGGGGCGATCGTGATCGTGGATCCTCGTCTAATGATAATAATTACCATATCCTGACGGGCTGATCATGGCTTGGTAAACGAGTCGCATCATGGACTCATGGTGGAACAGGATTGGGATGAAGGAAAGCATGCAATATAAGTATATGCACGTCCGCGTCGCGAGGTAAACCAGTAACAATTGGCGTTCGCCGTATCCTCATCTTCCAAAGCGGATCTAATCGTGTTCAAAAGGCCAAAGAAAAACGGCAGTGCGTGGTCGCCGTGTGCTACTGTCCCGCCACCTTTTCTTCCGTTTTTTCAGAGAAAAGGAAGGAAGCTAGTGTGGTGTGCTGGCTTTCGCGTAGCTTGCATGCGATGCTCTCCGTGTGCCGACGACGACGAGCACACTGCATGCTGATCGCGTACTCAAACGCCCGACCTGAGCATTGCATTGGACCGACGAGTCCATCTGTCAGATGTCACCAACCTCTGAGCTGGTGCTCGTTGTAAGTTGTGACGTTGCAAGTCCCGGGAATTCTGCCTGCTGATTGCCACTTTGCCAGTGCCAACTACTGCCAGCACTCTCGACTTCTCCAGGTGAACATTTCGTTTCACAATTCCGCATAGACGGCTGGATTCACAACGATCCGGGTAACTCGCCGTGCTAGAGACAAAGTACGTCGCATCTAGACTCGTTTTGGGAGCATCATATATTCGCTTCCAATCCAACCCATGAGTGCCTGCCGAGTAAGCGCATTATATGGACACATGGGCACCTTTTGATCGAGCAGTGATGCTGCTGATCATGGCTAGTGTGGCAAGAACAAAAGGATATATACTCCAATGTTGCTGCCTTTTTGGTCCTGGAAAACATTAACCGGGCCTGCAAATCTAGATATCATTGGCGCCTTTCGCCCAAAGAGGAACTTTAGCTGCCCAAAGCTTCCGACCAAACGCTATGGCCACAGTGTTCGGAATAATGTTCTATATTTTCGGTTTGAAGGAATAACGTGCAAGTAAGTAAGTATATAGTTTACTATATGTGGCAGACATTAACATCAGCAGTTATAAATGCGGTAATCATCTTTGGGAAATATAGATATAGATGTGCAAAGGAACTTTGAAAGATACAATTGCACATTTCACAGAGAGATCAGATATAATCGAGCATAAGCTTTGCGAGAGGTGTATATCAAGCAAAGATGGCTGAGCTTTGAAGTAAGATAAGTTTGAACAACTCTTTCCCCTTTATTCTTGTGGTTAAACATTAAACCAAAGAAAGTAAGCAATGAGTTAAGTTACTCGAGTGGCACTTGAGTCTTTAATTTGTGGCTACAAAGCCTTCTTGCAAGCTCTCGTTCTCAGTTTGACATGGATTATGACTTAAAGTAGGTTTCCGGTAGAGTTGCTGAAGTAATATGAACTCGGCACTGGTGCACATAAATAGGCAATTACCTATTTCACCAAATCAGAATTCAGCTTCACCTTTAGGTTGTAAGGATAATATTTAGCAGTCTACATAAATGAACCCAAATAGTATCCATGCCTTGTGTTAAACTGAACAGAACCAAGCTAGAGTAATTAAATATACTTGGGAATTTAAATGATTGAACAACATTTTTCTATACGGAGAAGAAATTTGAATGAAAATTGATTGTGGTGTTGTTGCCAATCAAAATGTCATTCTAACCAAGTGAATTTCTAGTTTAGCAGTTTTGAAATTCTTCAAATCAGATAAACCCCAAATTTCATTTTTTTTCCTCGATTAATATTTGAATGATTTATTTTATTTCATATTACATTGGGTTGTGAGAGATGCACAAATATATAATTATAAACCATATCATAATATGTTGTGTTTGTTGTACAAACACATGTTATAAAACTGATGGGCATGGATATCCGTCTGGTATATGCATTGACATGATTTACTGTATATGGTAGGCATTAACATCAGCAATTATAAATTACTAAGCAACTTTGGAAAATAGAGTAAAGAAACACGGAAAGTTACAATTGCACATTTAAGAGAAAATAGATAAAATGAAACATTAGCTTTTTGAAAGGTGTATATATCAAGGAAAGATGTTTGACTTTGAAGTCAGACAAGTTTGAACAACTCTTTCCCCTTTATTCATGTGGTTACACATTAAACCAAAGAAACTGAGCAATGAGTTAACTTACTTGAGTGCCACTCGAGTCTTTGTAGCTACATAACTCTCTTACAAGCTCGCTCTTAGTTCAACATAGATTGCAACTCAAACTATGTTTCCAGTAGAGTTGCTAAAGTAATATGAACAACTCGGTACTGCGTCACATAAACAAGCAGATATCTATTTAGCCAAATCAAAATTCATCTTCACCTTTGGCGAGTTGTCGCTCAAACGTCTAGCACTAAAATATGTCTAGATACATCTATTTGAGCGACAAGTAAGTCTGGACGGAAGAAGTATTTAGTAGCCTATATAATATGAACTCTAATATTAGCCCTGGCTCCAGTGGTGGTGCTAGACCTATGACTGTGTTATGTTGGTCTCTTTAAATTCTTCATAATTACATGAACTTTTGGATGAATATGATTGTTTTAACTAAGCTAGAGTACTTGAATTTACATGGAGATCAAAATGATTGAATATTTTTTCTATACAAACAAAAAAAATGATGAAAAATGCTATGTGTTGTTGGTCCCAATCAGCAAATTCGTAGTTGTGGTACTTTGGACGGGGCAACACTCTTTGTGCCCTATTGGTCAAGCACGAGTGACACGATACTCATCGGCCATAGGTCTAAAAGTGCATATAGTCCCCATGATGTATTTTGGTAATTGATGTTAACAGGTCTCAAAGAACTAATGATACTTCAAAGTATATTTTAGAAAAGTTCTTTTAGGTACAACATTCCAAATTAGAAGGTGGCCCCTTATAAATCTTAAATACAAGTGTTGGACAAGCCAAAGGATTCTACATTTTCATTTCAGTAATCCAAAATCAGATTGAGTCCATAGGGCATGTCGATACTATCAATTCTGGTGAATCATTTGTAGGCATTTCATATGGAGTATTAGAGAATGCGACCGAATAATTGAATTTAATTCAGAAATAATTTATTTGGAAACATTATGTTTGGATTATAATATTTATATTTAAAGTATTCTTGCATTAGAATAATTATCTTTGAATTATTGATGCATTGTGGTATTTATATTTGATTATTTTCAATAGAGAAAATATGACTTAGAAAAAAAAAGAGGAAGGGCAGATATTTGAAGGATAGTGTTGAATGGCCTCCGATCTGCCGGATGTCCACGGACATTTCAGGGCGTCCGAATAAGGAACACTATTGGAGATGCCCTAAGTTAGATTTCGCTTAAAGTACACATTAAAGCCGAATTCAAACCTATCAACGTGTGATCTAGCTTTAAATCCATGGGAGAAACCCATAAAAACATAGTGAAAGTTTACTCTAACCTTTGTAAGGGGTACCACATTACTAATGATTTTATTAGTATTGGAATTTTTTAAAAAAATGTACACAATGACAGGGCCCGTAAGAAACGGATCTGCCGTTGTACATAGTTGTTTTACTTATCAGGTGATGCAAATTGGTTCTTAAAGTCGGGTGCCCCAAATTTAACATTAGAACACGTCACGTCTGTTCGTTTGGATGAGGTATCCACTAGCGGCAGATCGTGAGTAAGAGCTTTACTCGTGCAACAATTTTACTGATGAGTTTTTTTCACGAGCCCAGATTTTGCTAGCTCCAACTGTGCTGGCCCATTCGCGGTTCTCTTAAGCGAAGGCTCAAAAGCCCGACGCTCACGGGCGCCATACAGGGCGAACCCTATTTGACGCTCGCGTGCGTCCATCTGCTCCGCTTCCGCTGAAGCGCACGAGCGGGCAGTGCAAACGGGCCGGCCCATTTCCTGCGTTGAAGCAGGGCCAGGCAAACGGTTTTGGGAACCTTCTAGAGGGTTCCCTGGACCGATTTATTTCATGTTTTTTTCTTTTACTGGTTTTCTGTTTTTCTTGTTTTCTTCTGTTTTTGTTTTCTATTTATTTTATTTTTTCTTTCCTTTTCTTTTATGTTTTTTCGTTTTTATTTTCATTCTATGTTTTAAGAAATGTTCGAAATTCCAAATTTTGTTCATGATTTCAAAACTTGTCCACAATAGTAAAAAAGGTTTTTATAAAAAAATCACAATTGTTCAGCGTATATTACAAAAATGTACAATGTATATATAAAAATTGTTCAACATATATCACAAAAATGTTCAATTTCTATTTCAATATTGTTCAGCTTATATCACAAAAGTGTTCAATTTGTAGTTAAAAAATGTTCAGTGTATATTTATAAAAAATATTTTATGTATATTTAACAAAATATTCAGCGTATATCACAAAAATATTCAATGTGTATTTCAAAATTGTTCAGCATGTATCCAAAAATGTTCTTTATCTATTTAAAAATTAAACGTTGTATATTTACAAAAATGTTCAATGGTTGAATTTATTTTTTATTTTTTCTGGATCTGTCACGGCATTGAGTTTAAATAAAATTACGCGATCAACTAACCAGAAATGCTTAGTAGTTCATCTGGTGAAGAACGGTTACTCGTGGTTGCCAGGTATCCAGTTCGATTCCTCGGTATGGCAATTTTTGTTCTTTTCTATTTAAGTAGCCTCTCGCTACAACGCCATCGAATGGGCCGGCCCATTCAGTTCGCGCCTGCGCGGAAGCTCGTCCTTTTCACGGTAACGAGCGTCAGCTAGGGACTCCCTCCATACAGGGGGTCTCGTCACGCCCGCAGCGAGCGTACCATCCGTCTCACCTCTGCACGATGTGATAGTAGGCCAGCCCGTTAGTTGCTACACCGTTCATCCATTTTGTTTGTTTCATTTTTCTTCTTCTTTTTACTTTTATTTGCATTCCAAAGAATATACATAATTAAAAATTACTTCGTGTACCATTCACAAACTGTTCAGCATGTATTCGAAAATGTTTAACATTTATTCCACACAAAAAAATCAAACATGTATTTGAAATGGTGTTTATAAGACATACAGAGATGTTCAAATAATTTTTATAAATGCTTCTTACCATTCAAAAATGTTCCAAACTTATTCGAAAAATCTTTAACGTGTATTAAAATATATCCAAACATGTATTTGAAAAACTATTCATCATGTATTTGAAAAATGTTCGACTTGTATACAAAAATGTTCGATGTGTATCAGAAAATGTACAATGTGTATAAATAATAGTAGACATGTATTAAAAAAAGGCAAAGGAAAATGGTTATAAAATGCTAAAAAATGTTCAAGTAAACTTTTAAAATATCCATACCATTAAAAATGTATTTCATCATCTATTAACAAATGTTTAACATGTATTAAAAAATGTTCAAAACATGTATTTGAAAAATGTTCAACATGTGAGCAAAAAATGTTTCATGCGTATACGGAAAATGTACAATGCGTGACATGTATTAAAAAAGTAAAAAAGAAAAGGATCTTCATATAATGTACAAGATGTTCACATAATTTGGAGAAAATGCTTTGAATCATTCAATATAATGCTCCATATTTGATGAACATATATTCAAAAAAATGATGAAAACCTGTAATTGAAAAAGGTGTTCAACTTGTATTAAAAAATGTTCAGTCGTATTTGAAAAAAATATTGCAAAAATGAAAGAAAAGAATGAACAGAAAAAAATCCAATGAAGCCCAAAGAAAACCATAGTGAAAAACACACAAAAAAGGCAGAAACAAAAAGAAAGTGAAAACTGAAGAAAACGGATGAAAACTGTAAAATAAGACATAGTGAATAACAAAGAGAAAACAATGGAAATTAAAAAAGATACTGTAAATAAAACACACAGAAAAAGAGAGAAAGAAAAAGGAACAATGAAACTCCAGGAAAAGTGATGAAAATAGTAAAGTACAACAAGAAAAATGAAAACTGTAAAGATAAACACGGAAAATGAAAGAAAGAAAGGAAAAATAATGAAACCAGAAGAAAGATGTTGAAAATTGTCAAAACCATAGGAAACGAAGGAAATAAAAACAAATAAAAACCGAAAGAAAATGATGAATACATTAAACAAAACATACAAAACAATGAAAGAAAAAAAATCAATGAGAACAAAAAAACACATGAAAATATAGAATTAAAAAACAATGAAAACCGATTAAAATTGGGGAAAATAAAACAAAAAAGAAAGGAAAATACTAATGGCAACAAAAGAAAACTAAATAAAACAAAAAAATTGAAAACCAGTCCAGCGAGTAGACAATAAAGATGTAAACACCACCGCAGTGACTCACAATGACTGAACAAGTGAGTGCGACCAGTCAAGGAAGAATCAAGCCGACCCAGTAACAACTTGATGGGACAACCCGTGAGGTGAGATTATCATAGGACTCTGACTCACATTAGGCAACAAATAGGTTTTGGTGGATCATATGTATCCTTAATTATTTTCTATTTCTTAATGGGGGGAGCCAGATGAAATGACTAAGCCCAAAATCTAGATGACTATCTACTGACCAGGAAAAAAATGTCACATTAAACCACTGAAGTTAGGGCTGTTTGCTCGAGGCTCATAAATCTAGTGGCATGTTTTTTTCCTTTTCATGGAGGAATCTTTATTTTGGGGTGTGTCATTATAAATGAAAGTGCTAGTTATCGACTAGAGGGGGGGATGAATAAGCGATTTTTATGAAAGTCTTCAAAACATGGGAGTTTCGAAGACAAACGATAGAAATGAATCTATAACCATGCAGCGGAAGGTAGACTACACTAGACAAGCCATAACAAGTATTCAATGAAGTGAGAGCACGAAGACTAATAGCAGCTAGGCCGTACGGATCAGAATGGAAGATAGTATGAAACCAATCAGAACTAACAGTCACACGGTGAAGACAAATGGACAATGCAAATAGGCAATGACTTCACAAGGACCAACTGTAAATAAAGAGATGGGAAGGTGTGACGCCCGGATATTTAGGCTACAGTAATTCCACGCTAATGATGCCATGTAACCTCGGTTACTGTTGTTAATCTCGTGATGGTTCAAAAATGATTCAAATCCAATTTAAAATCAAGTCAAACAACTAAAGTTTTCAAAGGTCAAAACTAAAATGTTCTTAATGTGACAAATAAATCATGGATATTATTGGTGGAGAAACAACATCTTTATAAGATATTTAAATACACTAAAGTGATTAAAACAACATCAAAACAATTAGTTATACCCCTAATATATTTTACCAAATACTAAACTATTTTTATTCTGAGGTAAAACTTCTTAGAACAGTGGATTATATTGACACACTATTTTTGGGGCTATTTTCATATTTTACTAAACAATACAAAAAAGGGGAAAGTGAGGGAACCCCTCCCTGCTGGACCGTGGCCCAGCTGGCCACTAGGCCGCCTGGCCGGCCCAACCGGCCACCCACTCCCCCATTAACCCCACGGTCCACCCGATCGAAACCCTAGCCGCACCCCACATTCCCCCCCCCCACGATCCCCCCGATCTCTTTCCCCTTCCCCGCGTGGATCTGGATCGGGGGCGCTCGCCCCCGAAAATGGTGCCCCGACCCCATCGCCTCGTCGCCTCGCGGACGCTGCCTGGAGCTCGCGCCGCCGCCGTGGGACCCCGCTCGGAGCTCCCCCACCGGACTGCCTCCTCCCCGCCGGCCTGCATCCCCTCCGCCGCTCGTCACCGTCCTCCTCCTCAACCCCCGCTGCCCCGTCCCTACGAATCCCGGTGAGGCCACGACCTCCGCGCCCCTCCTCTCCTTCCCCTGTCCCCACATCGCGCCCGACCTCCCCGCGCCGCTCCCTCCTCGCCCCGCGCGTGGCCTCGTGCGCGCCCGTCCGTCGCCTCTCCGGCGCTACTGCGCCCGCACATGGCCGCGCCCAGGCGCCCGTCTCCCGCGCGCCACGCTCGCCCACGACCTGCTGCTGCTACTACACAGCACCGCCGCGCGCGCGGTCGCACCTCGCGACCGTCACCGCGCCCATCTCCATCATCGCCCGCGCACACCGGCCTCCCCCTGCCTGCCCGTGCATCGCGCCGGCGATGCCGCCTCTGCCCGTACACGCCTCACCTCGCTCGATGTCGCGACGCGCACGCGTCCTCCGCAACTGCTGACCGTGCCCGACCACCCTCACCTCACCCCCGGCAGCCCCTGCTCGTCGCGCCTACGCGTCCCGCACGCTCGCGCGAGGCCGCACCCGCTCGCACCTCGCCCCCGCGTCGTCTGCCACCCCGCAAGCGCTCGCCAGCTTCCCCGTCGTCGGCGACCTCGCCGCGCCCCAGGGGCCTTCTCCCTGCCGCGCCTGGATGTGGCCTCGGGCATGAACGCTCGCACCCGCGAGCCCCTGTGCCCGGTACCCGCACGCCCGCACCCGGTTTGGCCCTTGGGCCACTGCCCAGTGGCCCCCCATGCCCCTGTTAAAAAGAAAAAGAATAATAAAAAAAGAATTAAAAAAATAATAATTAATTAATTAATTAACTAAATTAATTAAGTTAATTAATCCTACTTAATTAATCTAATTAACCTGTTAGTCTAACTAAACAGTAATTAGTTTAGCCTAAACCCTAGTTACCTAAACAGAGTATGACAGGTGGGTCCCACGGGACCCACATGTCAGGTTGACCAAGTCAACCCTGCTGACTGCTGACGTCAGCATGACATCATGCTGACGTCATAGATCCATTTTTTTGAATTAATTAATTAATTAATTAAATTCCAGAAATTAATAAAACTTTAGTAAATCATATCTTTTAATCCGTAACTCGAATTAAAATAATTTCAACATGAAAGTTGCTCAGAACGACGAGACGATTCCGGATACGCAACCCGTTCGTCTGCCACACCCCCCTAACCTATCGAACTCGCAACTTTCCCCCTCTGGCTCCTCTGCCCGAAAACACGGAACCCCGGGAATACTTTCCCGGATGTTTTCCCCCCTTCACCGGTATCACCTACTACCGCGTTAGGGCACACCGAACACCGCGTATTGCCTTGTTATATTTTGTGTTGCTTTGTTTGCTCTATATTCATTATTTCTTCCCCTTCTTCTCTCCGGTAGACTACGAGACCGACGCTGCTGCTGACCAGTTCGACTACGGAGTTGACGACCCCTCTCTCTTGCCAGAGCAACCAGGCAAGCCCCCCCCCCTTGATCACCAGATATCGCCTATTCTACTTTATACTGCTTGCATTAGAGTAGTGTAGCATGTTACTGTTCGGTTACCCCTATTCTATTGCATAGCCTCTCATTGTTGCTACAGTCATTGATACCTTACCCGCAATCCTAAATACTTAGTATAGGATGCTAGTTTATCATCATTGGCCCTACATTCTTGTCAGTCTGCCTTGCTATACTATTGGGCCGTGATCACTCGGGAGGTGATCACGGGTATATACTATACATACATACATACTATACAGACGGTGACTAAAGTCGGGTCAGCTCGATGAGTACCCGCAAGTGATTCTGATGAGGGGGCTGAAGGGACAGGTGGCTCCATCCCGGTAGAGGTGGGCCTGGGTTCCCGACGGCCCTCGACTGTTACTTTGTGGCGGAGCGACAGGGCAGGTTGAGACCGCCTAGGAGAGAGGTGGGCCTGGCCCTGTTCGGCGTTCGCGGATATTTAACACGCTTAACGAGATCTTGGTATTTGATCTGAGTTGGCTACGAGCCTATACGCACTAACCATCTACGCGGGAGTAGTTATGGGTATCCCGACGTCGTGATATCAGCCGAAGCACTTCGTGACGTCAGCGACTGAGCGGCGCGCGCCGGGTTGGACTGCGTTAACGCAACTTCCTTTGTAATGGAGGTTGCTAGGTCTGCTCACCGGCCGCGTACGCAACGTGCAGGTGTGCTCAGGGCGATGGGCCCAGACCCCTGCGCGCTTAGGTTTAGACCGGCGTGCTGGCCTCTCCGTTGAGCCTAGGTGGGGCTGCGACGTGTTGATCTTTCGAGGCCGGGCATGACCCAGGAAAGTGTGTCCGGCCAAATGGGATCGAGCGTGTTGGGTTATGTGGTGCACCCCTGCAGGGAAGTTAATCTATTCGAATAGCCGTGATCTTCGGTAACAGGACGACTTGGAGTTGTACCTTGACCTTATGACAACTAGAACCGGATACTTAATAAAACACACCCTTCCAAGTTCCACAGACAACCCGGTGATCGCTTTTCCGCAGGGCGACGAGGAGAGGATTGCCGGGTAGGATTATGCTATGCGATGCTACTGGAGATGCTACTTGGAGATGCTATTTGGAGGACTTCAATCTACTCTCTCCTACATGCTGCAAGATGGAGGCTGCCAGAAGCGTAGTCTTCGACAGGATTAGCTATCCCCCTCTTATTCTGGCATTCTGCAGTTCAGTCCACTGATATGGCCTCCTTACACATATACCCATGCATATGTAGTTTAGTTCCTTGCTTGCGAGTACTTTGGATGAGTACTCACGGTTGCTTTTCTCCCTCTTTTCCCCCTTTCCCTTCTACCTGGTTGTCGCAACCAGATGCTGGAGCCCTGGAGCCAGACGCCACCGTCGATGATGATTCCTACTACACCGGAGGTGCCTACTACTACGTGCAGCCCGCTGACGACGACCAGGAGTAGTTAGGAGGATCTCAGGCAGGAGGCCTGCGCCTCTTTCGATCTGTATCCCAGTTTGTGCTAGCCTTCTTAAGGCAAACTTGTTTAACTTATGTCTGTACTCAGTTATTGTTGCTTCCGCTGACTCGTCTATGATCGAGCACTTGTATTCGAGCCCTCGAGGCCCCTGGCTTGTATTATGATGCTTGTATGACTTATTTATGTTTTAGAGTAGTGTTGTGATATCTTCCCGTGAGTCCCTGATCTTGTGTGACGCCCCCGATTTAATCGTACACTAATCATGCACGCAAATGTGTACGATCAAGATCAGGGACTCACGGGAAGATATCACAACACAACTCTAAAACATAAATAAGTCATACAAGCATCATAATACAAGCCAGGGGCCTCGAGGGCTCGAATACAAGTGCTCGATCATAGACGAGTCAGCGGAAGCAACAATATCTGAGTACAGACATAAGTTAAACAAGTTGCCATAAGATGGCTAGCACAAACTGGGATACAGATCGAAAGAGGCGCAGGCCTCCTGCCTGGGATCCTCCTAAACTACTCCAGGTCGTCATCAGCGGGCAGCACGTAGTAGTAGGCACCTCCAGTGAAGTAGGGGTCATCGTCGACGGTGGCGTCTGGCTCCTGGACTCCAACATCTGGTTGCGACAACCAGAAAGAAGGGAAAGGGAAAAAAAGGGGGGGAGAAAGCAACCGTGAGTACTCATCCAAAGTACTCGCAAGCAAGGAGCTACACTACATATGCATGGGTATATGTGTCAGGAGGCCATATCAGTGGACTGAACTGCAGAATGCCAGAATAAGAGGGGGATAGCTAATCCTGTTGAAGACTACGCTTCTCGCAGCCACCGTCTTGCATCAAGTAAAAGAGAGTAGATTGAAATCCTCCAAGTAGCATCTCCAAATAGCATCTCATAGCATAATCCTACCCGGCGATCCCCTCCTCGTATCCCTGAGAGAGAGCGACCACCGGGTTGTCTGTGGAACTTGGAAGGGTGTGTTTTATTAAGTATCCGGTTCTAGTTGTCATAAGGTCAAGGTACAACTCCAAGTCGTCCTGTTACCGAAGATCACGGCTATTCGAATAGATTAACTTCCCTGCAGGGGTGCACCACATTCCCCAACACGCTCGATCCCATTTGGCCGGACACACTTTCCTGGGTCATGCCCGGCCGCGGAAGATCAACACGTCGCAGCCCCACCTAGGCAAAATAGAGAGGCCAGCACGCCGGTCTAAACCTAAGCGCACAGGGGTCTGGGCCCATCGCCCATAGCACACCTGCACGTTGCGTACGCGGCCGAAAGCGGAACTAGCCCCCTTAATACAAGAGCAGGCTTACGTTCCAATCCGGTGCGCGCCGCTCCGTCGCTGACGTCTGAAGTGCTTCGGCTGATACCACGACGCCGGGATACCCATAACTACTCCCGCGTAGATGGTTAGTGCGTATAGGCCAGTAGCCAGACTCAGATCAAATACCAAGATCTCGTTAAGCGTGTTAAGTATCCGCGAATGCCGAACAAGGCCAGGCCCACCTGTCTCCTAGGTGGTCTCAACCTGCCCTGTCGCTCCGCCACAAAGTAACAGTCGAGGGCCATCGGGAACCCAGGCCCACCTCTACCGGGATGGAGCCACCTGTCCTTTCAGCCCCCTCGTCAGAATCACTTGCGGGTACTCAATGAGCTGACCCGACTTTAGTCACCATCTGTATAGTATGTATGTATGTATAGTATATACCCGTGATCACCTCCCAAGTGATCACGGCCCGATAGTATAGCAAGGCAGACTGACAAGAATGTAGGGCCAATGATGATAAACTAGCATCCTATACTAAGCATTTAGGATTGCAGGTAAGGTATCAACAGATGTAGCGACAATGTCAGGCTATGCATCAGAATAGGATTAACGAAAGCAGTAACATGCTACACTACTCTAATGCAAGCAGTATAGAGGAGAATAGGCGATATCTGGTGATCAAGGGGAGGGCTTGCCTGGTTGCTCTGGCAAGAGAGAGGGGTCGTCAACTCCGTAGTCGAACTGGTCAGCAGCAGCGTCGATCTCGTAGTCTACCGGAGAGAAGAGGGGGAAGAAATAATGAATACAGAGCAAACAAAGCACCACAAAATATATCAAGGCAATACGCGGTGTTCGGTGTGCCCTAACGCGGTAGTAGGTGATACCGTGAAGGGGGGGAAAACCCCCGGGAAAGTATTCCCGGTGTTTCGTGTTTTCGGGCAGAGGAGCCGGAGGGGGAAAGTTGCGGGTTCGATAGGTTAGGGGTGTGTGGCGGACGAACGGACCGCGTATCCGGATTCGTCTCGTCGTTCTGAGCAACTTTCATGTTGAAAATATTTTAATCCGAGTTACGGATTAAAAGATATGATTTTTAAAAGATTTTAACAATTTTGGAATTTAATTATTTATTTAATTAATTCGAAAAAATGTATTTATGATGTCAGCATGATGTCATGCTGACGTCAGCAGTCAACAGGGGTTGACTGAGTCAACCCTGACATGTGGGTCCCGCATGTCATACACTGTTTTAATTAACTAACAGTTAATTAGTTTAATTAGTGATTAGGTTAACCTAATTATAATTAATTAACTTAATTAATTCCTTAATTAATTAATTAATTAATTAATTAATTTTATTATTATTATTATTTATTTATTTTGATATTCCTTTTTTTTTACTGACAGTAGCACTGGGCCACTGGACAATGTCCAGCCGGACACGTCCAGGGCAGCACCACACATGGCCGGACAATGTCCAGGCCACACCCTTTGGCGCGCCGGACATGTTCGGGCTGGGCGGGGCACGCACGCAGCCAGCGGCCATGGCCGAGCCGGTCGGTGCGGTAGCCGCTAGGGTGCCGAAGGGGGTGAAGGGGGGCTGCTGGGCGGAGGTGCGGGCACACGCCCGAGTCCACCTGGGATGGGGTC